>NC_052244.1:14035676-14341672 GCF_013401445.1 Tripterygium wilfordii | reverse complement strand
ATGGGATGATTACTGTTAATTATAGGTAAACAATTCCAGTGCACAAAGCTCCCCAATTGCCAGGATTGGGGACAAGCAAGATGTATGCAGCCCCCCGCATAATTATTTATTGCTAATAGTTACATTGTATGAAAAAATTTATAATTATTTATTAATTTGAAACATGAAAGCAGATAATGAAGCATCCCTACAGATGCAGTCTTTCACAAATTTGAATGATGGTCGAAGGAACGTTCAAATGGATCTCTTTACAAACAAAAATTATGAGCATCATCTCTATATAGCAGTGTTCATGCTAACATATAACATTCATAATATTTTCTTCTTCAAAGTTATGAAACTTACCGAACAAAGTAGCGCAAGCGTTTCTTTCCAGAATTTCAGGGGCCTTGTCTTTACAAGGCTCATGAGATCATTGTTCTTTATTGCAGCAACAACCTGGAAGAGTAAATGCCAAATGTAACAACAAAATCTTCAAAAGTACATAACAAATGTTTAATGAGTCAGAATCAGAAGAAGAATGTATCCCATATCCCTCATAACTACATTAATCAGTATATTTTAATAAAATTAAAAATTCGAATCACCTCATAACACGAATTAACTCAGGCATTTGGGGGAAGCAAAAGATGTAAAAGTAAGCTACCTTCAGGTATGGTGAATGGCACATCTTAAGGTATTCATCACGAGTGGTCTCCCACAAAGATGCACCACCAATATGAGCAATAACTAAAGCATCAGCCATTTTATTTGCAGCAATGCACTGAGCAACCGCCCCCTTATAATCTCCCACAACCAAAGCACGTTCAACGACATCATCAAATGCTGGGTCAGTACTCTCCTCCAGACCATCTGGTTCTGGCGGTGTTTCTTCAGCAGTCGAGACAGAACTAACAACAAAGTTATTCTCAGAGGTTGACAGAGGTGTTTCAGCTTTAGGACTCGGAAGGTTGTTAAAGAAATCTTCCCCATTATCAGAAAATATGGTTGCCTCTTTATTGCTCTCTTGTCCTGGTTTTTCTTCCACCGAATCTTCAAGTTGAATGGCATTAACCTCCTGTGACAGATTATCCTGTAAAGTTCCTTTCTCTTCAGTAGGTATGCTAAAACCAAGGTGGTTAAGCAGTTTTGTCCTTGATGTCCCATCTTCTTCAAACATAACCTTCAAGAAGCTCCATGTTTCCCGGTCTTCAGCTGATCTGTACAGAATCCATATAAATGATAAAAACAACTAACCAATCAACTCAATTTTTTTTTTTTAAAAAAGTTGAACAATACAAACGTTCTTAGAAAAATGACATACTCGGACTCTTGAGATTTTTTATCACATAACACTCTAAGAGAAGACCTCTCCCCATTTTGCATTGCGGCTTCAAGTTCAGATGAGCGGCTCACCCAACTGTCTTCCACAACCATGTTATGCACAAAAACCTGATAGACAAAGATAAGAACAATTACTGAGGAAAAATATAGATGATTAAAAAATTGGATAAACTGAGGCATCTAAAAATGAATCATACATACATCAGAGCCATTTCCAGCAGGAAGTCGAGGGCAAAATGAGACAAGCTTTCCTCCAAAGCCAAAAGACGCCCCCACTGGACGTTTATACCATCTTGGAGCTCTCAGTGATACTGCATAAAAGGAGAGCATGTAAGATCAGCGATCAAGAACTAAATCTTTCCAGTGATATAAGCAATTACAGTACATAAATGGCAAGGAAATAGAAGAATTTAAGACGACACCAATAAATATTTTTCATGAATGATTCAATCCCCAAAGTTTCCATGACATTTGCAATATTGTTTTTCTCTAATTCTATATTATACACTTATTCCCAAAATAACATCTTCTAACATTTCAAGTAGTTCACAGAATGACATCAAGAAACATGTCAAGCCCACCATTGACACAGACGCACACCCATTCACATGAGATTTTTCAAAGAGAAAACAAAACAGTAAAACTGTTAATGATCAAATGGCAATAATTTGAATTTAAATTACAAAGATATGATGGGATTGTTTTGCAACTAATTTATCACTAATTTTGGGCTAAAATACTTGATACCAGTTGATTGTACCCAAATTCAATAGTAATATACTGGCTTGACAAAACTCCATAACTTCATCAAAAGCAGTACTTTAAATGCAAACCATCAGAAGCTGTAGCCAAGAATTCAGAGCATAATATAAAGCTTAACTAGTTAAATCCAAAGCAAATAAAGCCTCAAAGATGGACATTGTTCCATCCTAGGACTATAAAACTGTATATATACATTCACTAAGCACATTACCTGCCCCAAAATCACTTTCTCCTGCACCATACCGACTGCAACCCTGAAAAAGCAAGACAAGGAAAGCAAGTCCATGACAAAGGAACAGAAGAGTCTCCCAATATATTGAAAAACCACACTCAAATTCTTCTCCAGAGGTAAAAATAAACACCTCCCGCGCACAAGGCTCTTACCCCCATATATTATGTGGAGAGGTTGTTTCCAGGAATTAAAAATAACAAACATTTTCAGTGCAATACACACATCTCTTTTATATGAAAAATATGTATCTTCTCTGTGCATAACATCCAATACAGCATCAAATTCATCGTAACTCCCTTAGCCATGCAAGAAAAACTGCTACAAGGTGCAGAATCACTCTGTACCTTTCATTTTTCTCACAGTCCAGTCATCAGAAAGTTAACAACATCAGTTGTAGTTGATTGCACATCCATGATTAGGAGACCAGATGGTTGCATACAATGACAATACATCAAAAAATAATAAAAGCCCCACTTTCAATAGTGGAATCCTTAGTATTATCACAAAAGAACAGACATCTAAAAGCGTATCTGAGTAGCAATTGCAATACAAATATATCATCATATGTATGACACATTGCACCTAAAGTGTCACTGAAAGGTCTTATCAACACTGGGTAATGTTTCAGCCAAAACAAACTATATAACAAACTAAAATGATGTCCAGCATTTAATCACCCACAGTAGCATTTCCATTACCTCAAATAAAACAAATTCCTCAAATGATGCATATTGATAAACAAGCACATACCTCAATATTGTAAAGCCCAATTTTCCCATCAAACGAAGAAGCTGATATGACTCCAGGTATCTTTGGATACCAGTGTACATCAAAGTTCCAGTTTGTGCCAGCTGGCAATTCACAGACAATCTGCGCCCAAAATTGGAAACAAACTAGTGTTATTAAAAGAAAGAGCTGTAATCAAGCAAACCTGCAGAACCAGGAAAAGAAAAAACAAAAACAAATAAACATAGAACACATGGCAAAAGAAGGCATAAACCCAATCAGACATTATCCTACCTCTCCAGTAACTGTGTCCCAGCAAATAGTTCGATTATCCTTGGCACAAGTTAGCAAATACGAACTGTCAATGGGACACCAGGCCATAGCAATTACACCTGATATGAGAAATGGAGCCAATAGTAACAAGTCAAAATCACTATGAACATGCCCTGTTACAATAATAACTTTCAAGAGCATAAAAGTATCATAGTTTCAATGACATATTATCACATCCCCTCTTGCTTAGAGAAGATCAAAGTGCCAAGCAAAAGGGCACTATAGGGCATACAACAAAAATTTATATCTCCCTTAATAGAACATGCGTGACACGCCAGCCTCCATACCATTTCAATGAACTGCATGTATTTTGTAGCTCAAATAAATCTCTCGGGAAACTATAAGAAATGCGTAACAGTATAAAACCTTTTCGCAGCTCAAAAAAAATACTTCAAAACTTTAAAAATGTAAAAGGGAACATCGGATGAAAAAATATTTAACACATGAGCATGTAACCGAAATAAAATTTCAGACTTAAAATTAAGTGGGAGGGCAATACCTGGAAATATAGAAGACATTTTTAAGAGGAAGAAATATAGAGAATATATGCATTAAACCAAAGCCTTCAAAATTCATGGCATGTCAATTGAAGGATGTATAGCGTAATATTGGTTAAGCAATTTAACCATGGACACTTTAAATTTCATATTTGGACCAAATATATTACTCCACAACAGATTTCATAAACTGTTCTACCACAATTTAAGAGAATTTTACACAAATGTGGAAGGCATCTCATATACTTCACCCTAATGCAAATGGGGCCATTCTTCTAATAAAGAGAATATCATACAGCGGATGATCGAATTGGATAGGAATCCTTCTGGACTAACCAACGATCTAACATCCTTTCGTAGTCCATTTTGACCCCTAAGCTAAGGGAGAAGAATATAAACTCCATTCTCTTCAAAATAAATACGAAGTATTAGGGGTGGATGGTGTAAACTCATCTTTTTAATAACTACAAGCATAAATAAGAAAATTAGAAATCAAATACGAACTTGAAAGTAAGCATTATCCTGTTCAATACCTCTGGTGTGCCCCACGTACTCTTTTACAGGTGTAATTATGTTTCGCATATCCCAAAGCTGCATGCATACAACAATATGAGTAATTAGATTTTGAAATTTAAGCATACTACCATATCTGCAACATAATTACCCTCAAAGCAGGAGAAGAATCTTCATCTGATGCAACAACAAGCTGAGTGGCAACATCAGGATTCCACTGTAAAACCGAGCTCCGTCTTCTCACAGGATCTACAAAACTGTCAATAGGCACATACCATTTCAGCTTACAATTAGGACAAAGCCAAATATAACATTGGACAATCCAAAAAAAAGGCTGCCCAATAAGAACAAGAAGCTTATTGTTCCAAGGAAGGATTAATCTTTTGGTTGGATGTAGGAACAATAACTTGTATTGGGAAACCATGGATAGGGAAATGGAGGAGTTTACCAATTCCATGGACACCATCTACACTCACGAACCAAAGGTTCTAAAGAGGGATCATCTAAATTGGAACAGGATAAAAGGAGGAAAATCTGCACATCAAGAACTACAACCTTGTTCCACACCCTAACGTGGATTAGGAAGAAACGAGGAATTCCCTTTGGATGCTCCATCGAAACAAACGGTTTTCACCAAAATCTTTCTTCTTATAGAAGCATATGGGAGAGAATCCTCGCAATTTATAACTTGGGAATAAAGGGGCCTTATCATGAATAGAGGCCCTCTTTGCAAAAAATGGGGAGAATCAATACTCACATTCATTTGTATCTGGCTAACAAATTTGGGGTGATGGCATCCCCTTTGAGAATTTCTTGGGTTAAAACCAGTTTGGGAAGTAAGAGATAGAGGTAGGTAAATTTAATAGCACTTCAAAAAGTTATAAACTCGTTGTAGGCTAGATGTCCTCATTTGGTATAACATTTGGATGCAGAGAAATAAAGAGTATTTTCCTTTATGTACTTTCGGGGATAAATGGGTTCAAACTCCTTGGTTGTGTTAGGGGGAAGCTTCCTGCAAGTAGAAATGTGTAACTAGAGAACAGAGATTGATGTCCTTGCCTTTGTAAATGCTAGCACCCCCTTGGTGCGCTTTTCTAAAAAATTTACATTCAAAAAAAACAAATGAAAGGAGCTTGCCTTATCACTGGTTTTTGCTTCTTTAGATCCCAAACCACTGCAAATAAATAAAACAAGCAACATCCAACTTGAGCAAAAGCAATAAAAAAAAAAAGAAGCAAGATTGTATGGTAAGTCAAAAATCCAATTTCTTCCTCACCATTTGTTCCATTGTATGAAGTGGATGCTAATATATGCTGAACCTTGCTGTTCCAAGAAAGAAATGAGATTTCACCTTGTGCAGCAGAACCACTACCCTGCGATTAGTACTCAATAATAGTATCAGATGCCCCAGCAGATTTGCCAGTAACAAGGGCAAAACATCATGTCACCTGAGAGAGGAATGAAGATAACGAAACAAAGAGAACTAGAGAAATAAATTCACATTCACAGTCCAAAAGTTCATTAAAAACTGAAATCTAAATTATAGACACCTCACCAGAGCAACACTCCAAAATATAGTCAGGAATTATTTTACAAGACAAAAAAATATACCGAATATCAAACAACAGACATCTTGAAAGAGTAAAACTTCAAAATATGGTCTGGAATTAGATTGCAGGACCAGAAGAGAAATTGAGTAACCAGAAGAGGGGCTCCATACCTTGAGAGGTGGGAAGTGAGAAGGCTCTGCAGGTCTAGCAAAATCCCATATGCATATTTCACCATCATCAGCACCAGATGCAAGCAAGTTAGGAGAGAGGGCATTGAACTCAAGACCACGAACCTAAGCCACAAGGAAGATAAGTAAGGATGACAGGCACTTAATCAATGTCTACTAGGTAAAAAGGCCAGCAGTAACGATGATATTTGATTGCGAAAACTTACAGGCCCTTTATGCCTTGAAAGATGTCCAACAAGAGCACTTTCACTTGCATCAGAGCTGGAAAAAGAAATTCAAATCACACAAGGAACTACTTGTTGCTGTTCCACCAAATAATAACAATAAGGAAATATGCAAATACACATGAATTTCTAAATTTTTTTACCGTTCCAAAGGATTTTCTATTAATTTTTCATTGAAAAACAAAAGGGTCTGACGCTAGAGGCCTAATTTAAACTCTCTTAAAAGCCTAAACCAAATGTTTGGTATAAACAACTCAACAAGGATAAAAAGAAAAAGAAGATCTGATACAGAGAATAGATTCCTAAAGGACATTAAGACAAGCCAATGCATCCAATTGACTACTTGATGATGTGCAATCCCAATTCGCCTCCCTTTTCATCCTCCTTTGCCACAATCAAATTGCCAAAAGCCACACGGTTTTTCAGAATAAATTACCCACAATATAGCAGGGAAAATTTCTGAAACCCCATTAAAATCCATTTAGCAACACAGAAAATACTCATCCCAAGAAAATTCAGTGCAAGAGTGAAAAATCCTTACAAGCACTCAGCATTTTTTTTTTACGGTCAGAGAGCACAACACCCTCAATTGATATATTTGGCCAAGTCTGCGAAGATGACATGCTTTGTTCCCAACTTATACAAGCAAATATCCTCGCTTAAATCTAATTCTGCTCTTCCTTCCCAATCTGATATTATCAAATCAATGTCCAAAAATAACATCACTCTAGCCCACAGTCATCTCCCTCTATACAACCCAAACAATACTGAATAAAAAGAAAACATAAAACCAAATCAAAGCCACTAGTACACTGACTACTGACGTTTATTTTTCTAGGAAACTTAAATGATGACCAAACTTTGGGAATGACGGAAATCAAACAAAGGAAAAATCTGCAGACCCTCACCCAATCAGCACTCATCAGTACTAGTCTAAGGCTAGGAACCTTTCTCATATCTTTTCTTACTGGTATCAAATATGTATTGGACAAATAACTGCAAGGAATGATACCTTCATCTTTTTTTCAACAAAAAATCCTTCACCCCTATTGAAGCTTGGCTTCAGAATTAGCTTTTGCTTGAAGATCACACGACTAAATCTTTCCTAGGGTACAAAAACATTACTTATGTTAATGTGTCCCTTCTAATTAGCACTTCCAGAGCTATTACTAACAAAATCTAACTTGAATTAAAAGACAATAAATTAACACTAAATACTAATGTCAGAATAGAAAGTATTTCATTATTTATATGTATATTGAAAGTAGCACATATGACATTATCAAAAAAGAAAGAATATAATTAGGAAACAGCTAAAGAACCATCAGATTTTTGCATTTGTACACTTGTTACAGTCATCCTAAAGCAAATCAAATCCAATTCAAACTCCCAGCACCCAATTCATATCAATTTGTCCACATAGATATCATTTCATTTGAGAGCTTTTTTCATTCCAGTCCGTCACAAATTCGCAATACATGTATGATTCATGCCATCTGGATAGAGATCATACATTCACAAGAGTTGTCTACCCGAATACTCAATCTCATCAACCATCCTAAGTTAAATCAAATCCCATTGAAACTCCCAGCACCCAATTTGTATCCATTTGTTTACTTAAGAATTTCAAATAGTCAAAGTTATTTTCTCTGCACCAATTAATCAACCCAATATCTAAAGTGCCTATTTTGTGAGATAAAAATTTCTTTGACATACAAACAAATCATATAAGGAAAAATTCCAGCCAAATAGTCGACCAATCCATCTTGTTTCCCCTCTTCACCCAATTATTTCACATCACTAGAATTGATCAAATTTTCCATAAAAATTATGTTTCCAGGAAAAACTCAAATTTGATAGCACAAACTGAATAATCATAGAAAAGGAAGAAGAAAATTCAAATCCACAATCTAATTAAGATGAATGAGCTCATAGTATAGTCGGTAATAGGCCTCATTAACAAAGAAAACTCAAGAAACAAAATTTTATCAACCACATTTTTCAATTTTGCAAACTCGAAATTTCAGTAACACCTAATTTCATAGAACACTCCGAAGCAGTTATCAATTGGCAAAATTTATCAAATATGAACAGGAACCCAATTCAAATAAATTAATAACCAAAATCGCAATTACAATATAGCACACAAAACAATAGAATTCCAATAAAATTTCGTCTCTTAGCATTTTCATCTTAGGAATTGTCAAACAGATTAAAAGAAGACAACAGTCCACAAGTAATTCAACTAATTCAGATCTTAGATTGACTTTAAATCAGAGGGAAGAAAAATAAAATTGAAAACCCAATATACCGGATCAGAGACAGAGGGTTCCATATGTCGATGCTTCCATCGACAAGACCGCCGGCAATGAGACCGAGGGCAAAACTATCAGAACCGGATCCGTTCTTGCCCCAAGATAGACGATTGAAGCGTTCGGAGCTGGGTGTTTCACCAACAATAGGGAGGTCACGATCGTCTGACTGGAAATCAAGCTTAAAGATCTCGAGGTTCGAAGACGAGCTGAAAGAGAGATCCACAGCCCCAGCCATGGTCCCAGCCGCCATGTACTCCACGTCCGGCGCCATGGCAACTGACGCCGATCTGCTTATCCCCTTTATACACGCCATAATTGACACCAAACGTCCTCAACAATCCCTTATCTAATCCACAACACTGATATATGGATCTAAAATTATCGAAATTCGCATATATCTCCCTCAATTGAAGGAGTTGAAGATCTAAATATATTGTATTTGAAGATATAGAGAGCGTTTTCAGATCTAAAGAACGATATTTAATTTGGGGAATCACGGTTTGATCTATATCAGTAGAGAAGAAGAGGGTTTCAACACTCCTGCGTCGCTATGCCTTTGTTTTTAAGATTTAGATGGTAAACTCGTTTCATGTCAGAAGAACGAATCGCATATTGACACGTGTTTAAATGGAAGTTTGAACTCCCTCATGGTCTCAGTGTTTTTTTTTTTTTTTATATATATATGGAGAAACTCGAACTCCATATTTTTACGAAAACAATAACATATATTTTATTTTCTCTCAATAAAACACAAGATTGAATTGAAATTTCAATTGTACAATATTTTTTACGAAAACAATGCATGTTCATAAGTTATACATCCATAATGTATCCATAATTAAATGGCATGGTGAAAATGTAGGGACCATAATTAAATAATATGAGAAAAAATGTGAGTACCATTTAGAGTTAGCATGTCGTATAGATTATGTATAGTTATGAACACATATCATTTTAGTATTTTTTAACGATATCTTTATCACCAAAATATTATATAAGTCTACCATTTTTTTTCCTTTTAGTTTTTTAATGTGAAATTCAAGCTATTTTTTATTTTTTTTCACAACGCATTCTTCGTAATATTCTTGGAAGCAATCCAAAAAATTAATTAGCATTGGAATACAAATAATCAAAATAACACTGATCTTTCCTCTCCATAATGAATTCAATATGCTCTCTCTTTAACGTAGGAATAATATAGATGATGGTGATGATGAATGGGGGGATTTTTCTGGCTCTGAGGACTCATCCAACTCACACCCAAGTATTGTCCGCTTTGAGTTAGGTAAGGTCGCAACTCAGATCTTAGTCGTTGGTTCACGCCTCTATGGCCCATTAACTTTTTTATGCATTTATTTCAAAATAATTTAATATTCTCGCCTCCCCTGATGCTAGAACTCATGACTCCGTGAGGTTGGGTGAGAGAGATTATTAGTAATTATATTTCCAAAAATGGGAAAATCCAAAGGCATTCAACTCCTTAAGCTTTTTAAGAATATTGAGGTTTATAGCCACTATTAATACTAGCCTTCAGCCTCCTATAGATAATTTACATTAGAACATCTTTCTATTTTTCTTTTGGTTAAAGAAAGGGAAACCCATATGAACACCCTAGAAAAGTTGCAAATGGTTATTCTTCTCTTTCTTTCTTTTTCCTTCCCAAAAAAAACAGCAAAAAATTATGAATGTGTTTGGTTCAGATTTTGGATGACTATATATATCTATACAATATACATAGATAAAGTTTATCAGATATGGAAAATGGTTTTGGAAACCAGATGGAACACAAACAAAGAGAGCCCTATTTATGGCAAAAGATAATTCAAAATAGTGCCTCCTATTATCTAAACTTGGCAATGTCTCAAAAAATAAAAATAAACTATAAAACCCAACCAGAAAACACCATAAAGATGCACAACACATGGCCACTGAGCCACTGCATGTATCTACATCTGGCCATAGTTTTATTGGTGAGAAACAAACTTTTTATTTTTTTTTGAAATTGTTTTGTTTTTTGTGAAAAGTAAGCAAAGTGGGTCCCAGTTAAAGCCAGGTGGACAAGTGGGACCCATAAGAGAAGAGATTAGAGATATACTAAAGAACAAAAGATGGACGACTCTTCAGCTGCTAAAAGTGGCAAAAGAATCATGCAGCACACTCCAAATAGGAAACAGAAGCCATGCAAACTTGCCGTTTCAGGCCTCTCTCACAATCGCCATTGGGGAAAACCAAAAACTCTCTCTTTCATTTTCTCTCTCTTCCTATTCCTCTCTCTAGTCTCTCTATATCAGAATCACTTTTTATCTTCTCCACTATATTTAGCAAAACCCCAAATAAAGACCCTTCTCATTTTTGCTCTTAACAGAGGCGCAGGAGCAGAGAGAGAGTTCTCTGTTTTTAAACATAGAGAGAGAAAAAGACAAAAATTTTGTATCTTTTTGTTTCTCAGAGAAGATTGAAATTGGTTTTTTTTTTTTAATTTTTTGTGGGTATTTTCAATTTGGGTTTCTCTTGTTGTTGGGGGTTATTAGGAGGAGATGGGTAGAGGAAAGATTGAAATCAAGCGGATCGAGAATCCAACTAGCAGGCTAGTTACCTTCTCAAAGAGACGTTCTGGGTTACTAAAAAAGGCTCAGGAACTCTCTATTCTTTGCGATGCTGAGGTTGCCGTTATCATCTTCTCTAACACTGGCAAGCTATTCGAGTTCTCCAGTTCTGGGTACGTTTCTTGTTTTTGTTATGTTTTTGGGGGGTTTTTTTGGCGTTTTATCTTATTGCATGTACTCCCCGATCATATATGAAGAAAGTCCATATCTTCTTGAAGGGTTTTAGTTTTTCTCCCCTAAAACATTTTCTCTTGCACTTCTTGATTTTCCTTTTTTTTCCTTTCTAATTTAAATGTGCTGAAAATTGTCTTATCAGTGTGCTTGACAAGTATAATGTGGGATTTCTTTCTTCCTTTTTCCCCCCTTTTTGGTTGCATTTTATTGATTGGTAATCAGGCATATGGGAATTTTTGTTCCCTTGGTCTTTTTGCTCATGTATATATGTCATTGCGTTCTCTTGAACTATTTTATTTCTTTTCCTAAAAAGTTATTATAATTTTTTTCTCTTAATTTCTTTCTAATTGCAGAAAATGGTATTTTCAGAGATTGATTATAATCTTTTTTTTCTTCTTTCCTTTTGCTGTATATTGCTTTTTTCGATTGGAGATCTGTCATTTGGGAAGTTTTCATCTTTTATTGGTCTTTTCAGTCTTTTTCTTGATTCTCACTTGAGACTTGCATGAACTCATCAAATTCTTTTTTTCTTCATTTTTCTTGTTCTGCATGTATTTCCTAATGCTTGTTGCGAATTTTCTTACACACTGCGCTGGCTTGATGTTTTGAAAGGTTTGGGTGTTATGATTGCAGAGGCTTGTGGTTGGGATTATATATGTAGCGATTTTCTGATGTTCCACCATGAATTCCAAACCAAGTCATGTTCTAGTTTCTCAGGATCGTGCATAAATCTGAGTTTCTTGCTTGCTAGAAATGTTAATCTCTCCAGCATGTTTTTGCTTTTCTTCTCTCTTTTTTAGTCAAATTACAGTTCAAAATCCTATTCTAAAGGGTATAAATTTTCTTCAATAAATTCTTCTACACAGTGGGTTCCTTTTTCAACAATGCATAAGTTTGTTGATTTGTTTACTCATCAAAGATGCTCCTATTTTGACTGTGCTGTCATCCCAAATGTACTGGCATTTGCTGATTAATTCGTCGCAGTTTAACAGATTTTTCCCCATTTGGCTACAGAGCCAGTGGTGGATAGTATTGGTTTCCAGCTCAGCTGTGTTTTAGATAGTGCTTGGCTTGATTTTGCTCTCTGCAACTCCTTAAGCAAAGAATTCAACGAATATATTTCATTAAAAGTATATTGTAATTTAATTTCTAGTCTTCAAGTATTGTAAGAATTTTCTTTGTGGAGAATAGGTGATGATGATCTAATTTTTGTGGTCTGAAATACATTATTCTGAGAAGACTTTCTAACCAATTTCCCTCATACTAAATCTATAGCAAGACTGAAAATATGTTAATTCCAATGGCCATTTACTTATTAGATTTCTTTTATTTCTGATGGTTGCAGCATGAACAAAACAATTTCAAGATACAACAAGAACCTAGATTCTTCAGAGGCTGCTGTTGTAGAGTACAAGACAGAGGTATTTTGTTTCTCTTGCTTATTTGTCGAATTCTTCCTTTTCATTCTTTTTTACCACCTGGGTTCCAGTGTGTGTTGTAGACAATTAGAATGAAGAAGCCTGTTTCTGTGTGTTTTAATATCTCTGATGTAATTTTCTCCTCCTCCATAAAATAACATACCATATTTTCTTTTCTTTCAAAAACTCTTAAAACTAACTAGGCAGATTTTCGATGAATCAGTAGGAGACATTTCCTGCTTGGAATGTGAAAATAATATGTTTAAGAGAAAAGGACCTTTCAGCTGGCTCACTAGGATTTCTTATGAAATTATATGGGAACCCTTCTTTGAGAAAGTACACAGACATACATGCGGGCTGCTTCCGCATTGCTGGTAATCATATTTTAGTTAAAGATAGTACTTAATTGATAAGTGCAAAGGAACAGTTGTATCTTCTTTGCCTATCAGACTATTTAATTGATGAAGCAAGTTCCTAGCAACCAAAAACCTATTTAATTTGAAATACATTCAGTATTATTTCATTCTCTCTCAGTATAAGCACAAATGCCAATTTAGTATGCTTGCTGAACTAACACATTTTTCTTTCTTTGTTTTTTTTTTTGGCTAATGTTTCCTCTCCAGAAGCAAGATCTAAAAGAGGTGGATGTTCTAAAGGACGAAATTGCAAAGCTACAAGTGAAACAGTCGTATGTCTTCTCTGAATCACTTTCTTTTGGGATAATGCGACATTAAATCTTTATTGCTCCGATTTTGTAGAAGGCTGCTGGGTAAAGACCTTACTGGCTTGAGCTTGAAGGAGTTGCAGCATATAGAGCAGCAATTAACTGAAGGGTTACTATCTGTAAAAGAGAAAAAGGTTCAGCACATTTTTTTTTTCAGATTCTGCATCGCATTTATTTCAATAAACTAACCCTAGGTGTTGATGAAACTTTTACAAATTCAGGAGCAACTACTGATGGAGCAAATAGAGCAATCTCGAGTTCAGGTACACCGAAGCCTAAATCAAGTTTCATAGTTGTACATTTGAAACTTAGAATTCATCATATGTTAGCTAACCATTGCACTTTTATAATGAATAAAATCATTTTGGAAGGAGAAATAAAATCAAACTCGTGTTGTTCATCATAATGGAATGAGGTGGGTATTTTGAAGATTTGAGGTGTCATTTTGTCCAGTGTTTGCAACACAGTAGTTTTGGTTGTAAATTACTGCCAAAGGAATGTTTTGAAAGGGATGCTGTAAATTTTGTTTTCACAGAAATTTAGCTATAGCATCCCATTATCTGTTTTAGCCGACTTTTCTTTAAGAGAACAATTTATTTCTGCCGAAACATTGGAAAGCTAGAACTTTGTCCTTTATTAATAATCGCTTTTTGTAATACCTCTATTTACAGGAACAACGGGCTATGCTGGAGAATGAAGCTTTGCATAGACAAGTAAACTAAATATTTCTTGATGCAAATATGGTTCTCTATGGTTTTCTAAGGAACCTGTCATATGTAACACAATCCTTTTTTTTCCCCTGCTACATATTCTAGGTTGAGGAAATTCGTGGTTTCTTCCCATCAACTGATGACTCAGTTCCTACTTATCTCGAGTACTATCCAGCAAAGAATTCTCTACTGAACATTGGTGTTACAACTCCGGATGGGGCCTGCAATCACACAATGGAAAGAGATGATTCAGACACTACCTTGCAATTGGGGTACCCCTAATGTCTTTTTTGCTCTTAAATGATTTTGTTTGTAGAAGGTGCTGCCGTTATAAACTACCCTTTTATGAGCTTTTGCTTTATGAGCAATCATATATGAACTTTGTAATCGCCAGGCTGCCAAATGGAGTTTATCAGAAAAGGAAGCAGCTAGAGACAGAAAGCCATTCAAATGACTCGGAGAGTCGAGTTGGCTTGCTGTGATGCTTTTCCCCTTGGTGTTCTCTTCTCCCTTTTGATAGAAATGTTAGAACCGAATTGAGTATGGTACAGTCGAGTCTAGTCTAGTACTCTTTGTAGGATCATCAGTTTGCCCCGAGAAAAACAAATCATGAAATGAAGATATATTTCTTTTTGTAGGAAGAAATATAAGTGTCAGGAGATCTCAAAGGCAGGCTTTTTTCAATCAGTACAGCCTTCCTTTTTCGACTCTATTATCGTAAGTGTCCTGTATATTTGTTGCAACTTCATGTTCCATAATTTGAAAGAGGAAGATTTGGTTCAAACTTAATTTGAAGTTCCAGACTTTCCTTTCATATGCTCCCAATTCACTTGCGATATTCGTACTCAATCAAATGCTTCTGCTGAAAATGCTTGAATATCAAATGTGTGTTTTTTCTTTTTTTGCCTTTTCATTTACTTACTAGTTCTGCTGGTCAGAGACCGATTATATGCATCAGATACAAATGTTTTATAAACAATGCCCAAGCTGAAGGAATAAGCATACACAGAAAGTTATGCTGTTTTTTCTAAATAGAAATGAAGGGTGATCATTAAGAGAAATGAATGGCGGAAATGAATATACGTAGTGGATTTCCTTTGATTTTCTAGTAAACTCATGTAGCCCAACCCCAAACTTTTGGGATAAAAGCTTGCATGATGATGATGATGTTGTTTCTACTGCCTCTTTTGTCTTCGAATTCCATTGAGCATTTTATTCCTACTTCATTGAAGAGGCAATCCACCACCTTCCCTAACAAAGAACTAACCCAAAATAACCGAACTATAATAAACCGTTTACACCCCTACCCTACATATAATATATATGTATGTATAATGTATTACAAATTGTTTGCTTCTAAGTTGATCCTAATGGTTTACAGAGGAAATGTTTGTGGATTTGGTTTGGCCAGCAGGTCCCATTTTTTTTGTTTTATTATCTGTTTTTCGTTCAAATTTTTTCCTAAAATTAATTGAGGGTAAACTCTGTTAGATACACGACAGTACATAGGTTGGTCTATGCCTGCAAGCAGCAATAATGTAAATAAACCCAATTATGTAATCATATTCTAAATTAGCACAAATAATATTATCAGAAAAAATAAAACATTTTTTTATTTTTTTTGTTCTCGGTAGGTAAAGATGATCTTTCACACAAGTCATATTCGTTTTTGTTTCTGGAATTAATTACATTTTCAAAATATAATTGGATTTTGTTTTCTCATACATGGTAATATTGTACCAAGGTTTTTGTATTTGTCTTATTGAAATAATCTAGTGATGCTGTGATGGTGGGCGGTCCGATAGTTGCCATGGATTTGGATAAATTAACATTAATGGAGCCGCTATTTGCACACAAACTTGAATTCACTGCACACACTCACTTAACACACATATTGAACTTATTAGACATGCGTAGTTTGTAAATTAATACGCAGACTCGATGAATTTATTCTCCTCTTACCTATAAGGAGTAGAAAAAAGGAACAAGACATTAGAGGATCAAGATGTGCAATATCTTGCCAAGCATATGTAGTCAATAAATGAGCAGACACATTCCATGCACATGGGTGACCACAAACAAACTCTCTATTTATATTCCAAATTTGGCATTATTAATATTTCTCATTATTATTTTTTGGTATATTAATTAAAAGGTAAGAAAACCCTTGAAGGGTTTAATGGTACTATAAATAGCCACTCTGGATCCTGAACTTGAAAACCCATACACAACCATTTCTCCTCTTCTTTCGCTCTAAAATGGAAAACAAGCCTTCTTTGCTTCAACTTTGGCTTCTCACCATTACTGTCTCATTCTTTGTGAATACAATCCAATGCAAGAGACATCAAGAGCAAGCTCTAAGCAACCTTTACAAGTCGAAAATGAACCTGAATGCGGGCATCGACACGACCATTTTCGACGCGAAACATACTATGATCAACAAGGCCAATTTCCAGTGTCAAGCGGGTTTGAAAGAGAGAGACAGAATTGATAGACTTCCTGGACAACCAAATGTGGATTTTGCACACTATGGTGGGTATGTTACAGTGGATAAATCAGCTGGTCGTGCTCTTTACTACTATTTTGTTGAAGCAGCACCTCCACAGCCTACAGAGTCACTGCCACTCCTTCTTTGGCTCAATGGAGGTACATAATATATATATATATATATATATGCTTGTTTTTTGAATGTATTAAAAGACAATGTGGCATAGAAATCAGCTCAAGAATCTTAATTTGACATGTTACAGGCCCTGGTTGTTCATCTCTAGCCTATGGAGCAATGGAAGAGCTTGGACCTTTTCGGGTTCGTAGCGACGGCAAAACCCTTTTCAGAAACAGATATTCATGGAACAACGGTAAATAATCTGCCCATTAATCATTTTCTCTTCAAAATTTGACAATATTAAGTCCAAATTTCAAAATTAAATCTATTTTTGCAGCTGCAAATATGTTGTTTCTTGAGTCACCAGCAGGAGTGGGGTTTTCATACTCCAACAGAACATCAGATTATGATGATCTAGCTGGTGATAGAAGCACAGCAGCAGATAACTACGTGTTCTTGGTGAATTGGCTTCAGAGATTTCCAGAATACAAAGGCGGAGAGTTTTACATTTCTGGTGAGAGCTATGCAGGACACTATGTGCCTCAACTTGCTCACACTATTCTTCACCACAACAAGATCTGCAACAAGACCATCATCAACCTTAAAGGAATCATAGTATGTCTAGTCTTTTATTACTATTATTATTGTTGGAAAATTGACCACAAACACTACAAACCAATATTATCTACTTTGGGCTTGAGCCCACACGACTTTATTCTTCTGGGTCGTTGCTTATAGTACTTAAGTCCATAAAGGCCTTGATTGTGTGAAAGGGAGTTGATCCTTACTTGTCAAACACTCGGTTGAGTTATGTCATTCCGATGTTGAATTTTTAGTGTTTGACAATAAGTTCTCTTATTCTCCATTTCAATATCAATACTAATTAAGATTAACCAATACGTGCACAGATTGGAAATGCAGTGATCAACGATGAGGCTGATATTCGAGGAAGGTACGATTACTTAGAAAGTCATGCTGTAATTTCCGACGACACAGGGTATCAAATTCGAAAATATTGCAATTTTTCACCAGAAGCTGTGAAGCAGTCTAGCCAGTGCTCCAAAGCTACTGAAGAAGCTCGAAAGAATATGGAGTTCTTAGACATTTATAACATATATGCCCCCAATTGCTTCAATGATAATGTCACCGTCAAGCCCAAACCGGGTTCAGTAAGCTCACATAATCAACCAAAATTTACTAAATTTGTTCCCAGAAATAGAAATATAACAATAAACTTCCATACTTTGGATGCAGATTCTTAACTTTGATCCGTGCAGTGACTACTATGTGATCACTTATCTTAATCGTCCCGATGTTCAAGCAGCAATGCATGCTAATGTCACCAAACTCACCCATGACTGGCAGCCCTGCAGCGACGTCCTCGGAGAATGGAAAGATAGCCCATCCACCATACTTCCAATCTTAAAAGAATTAACGGAAAACAAGCTTCGAGTCTGGGTTTTCAGGTAATTAATAACATCAACTCATTAGCATCATCATCATCATCTTCGTTGTCGTTATAATCATTGATTGAAGACATCTTTTTCTTTTTACACAGTGGAGATACAGATGGGAGAATACCAGTTACTGCAACCAAGTACTCCATTAAAAAGATGAAACTTGATGTGAAGACTTTATGGCATCCATGGTTTATTGCTGGTGAGGTTGGTGGGTACACACAAGTCTATGAAGGGGAGTTAACATTTGCAACAGTAAGAGGAGCAGGGCATGAAGTACCAAGTTATCAACCTATAAGAGCACTCTCACTCATCAAACACTTCCTTCATGGCACACCTCTCCCTGATACTTCAAGAAATGCCTGATTATTACCTTGTTCTGCTTATTTCGACGGAAATTAAAGAGTTCAATTAGGAAGCATGAAACCTGAACGTAATTTCTCATACTTTCCTAATTTACATTTCTTGTGGATTATAACAACTACTTGAAGTGTTGAAAAGAAATAGTCACAGAGGAACTCTGTTTTCTTGGGGTCAAAAATTCAACTGAGAAATTTAAAATGGTTTTTCTTTTTTCTTTTTGAGGAATGAAAACAAGAACGGGCTCAAATAGGCCCAGCCCATATTCGGACATCAAGCCCCTTAAATCTGTTAGAGATTCGAGGGATAATCCGTTATGACTATCAGAATCAGTAGGAGTTTCACTGCTTTGAATCCCTTGTTAGAAAAATAATACAATGGATGAGAAGCAAAAATAACACAAAAAGTTTTTATTTAGGCTACTTGGAAAACGTCCACTATATTAATGAGATTACAAAAGCCATCCGTTGATGGATTATTCGCACAATATAATAATTGTATAACTTCAATTTGTGGTTAAATTTGTCGAAAATTGATTTTTTATTTTTTCTTCTTAGAAACCCACTCTTTTTCTTTCTCTCTCATACACCAACTACAACACCTCTCGCATAGCTATATCTTTTCTTTCTCTTGTACTAGTGGCCAAGGGCGGAGCTAGGAGTCGATGTTGGGGGATTACTAAAAGTTGTTGGGCTACCCCCAAAATTTTTTTATGGCTATTTATAACGTTACGCCTATTTAAAATGAAATTAACAAGAAGAGAGTGAAGACATAGAAGACAACTTAGGCAATTAGGGCCTTAAGCAACACAATTAGCCCTTAGTCGCATAGGGAGCCCGTATATAAAACGTGTTTTTATTTAGGAGGCTAAGTGTATATTTAGGTATGAGTATGTACATAACTATATATAAGTGTATTTTTTTATTTATGTATAATAGTATAAGTATATATATATATATATCAAAAATTGGCAGAGTCAAGAATTCACAGAAGGGGGGCTAAATGTCGATTGGGGTTCGGGGGCGTACTCGAAATTTTTTTAGGGTAATTTATTGAAAAGTGACTGACAACAAATAAATATCTATGTAGTCATTAAATTAATCATCACAAATTAAAACATAAAATAAAAAAAATTTATAATCATTTAAGTTATGTAAACGATCTTAAGGTTTATAATTTGGAAATTTTGATTAGATCTAGGTCTTATTAAATTGTTGTTATTAAACTTGCTTATCAAGTGGATTAGCGTCGACTTCACTTGAGTGAGCCATCACTTGTGAGAAATGGGCCTAATAATGACCGGGCTCATTTTAGAATGTGGAAAAATCAATATAGCTATATAACAAATAGACTAATACAATTACATCTTTTCGGATTGGGGAGTTTCGTAATTTATTTAAAATTGTAGTCATCAAATAAATACAATGTAGTCATTAAATTAATCATCATAAATTAAAACATAAAATAAAAAAAAATTATAATCGTTTAAGTTGTGTAAACAATCTTAAGGTTTATAATTTGGAAATTTTTGATTTAGATCTAGGTCTTATTAAATTGTTGTTATTAAACTTACTTATCAAGTGGATTGGCGTCGACTTGACGACTTCACTTGAGTTGAGCCATCACTTATCTAATAATGACCGGGCTCATTTTAGAATGTGGAAAAGTCAACATAGTTATATAACAAATAGACTAATACAATTACATCTTTTCGTATTAGGGAGTTTCGTAATTTGTTTAAAATTGTAGAGTCTACAATTTAAATCTAAAGATTTGAAAGGTGTCCCACATCATTTCACATTTTTGTCTTTTCATTTTTAAAATCTGTTTGACTTTATCTCCACCATTAGATTGAAATCGTACACTTTAGGAAATTGTAGAGCCCCTATAACTTATATCAGAAAAAGGATTTCATTTTTGTCCTTTGCCGTGAGAAGACTTGCTTCCATGTATTGGAAGACTTAATTAAGATGAAGGGTTTTCAATTTTTTCTTTGCCGCGTAAAGACTAGAGGAAAAACAAAGACAGACCTTGTTGTTTGTGTGGAAAGTTGAGTTATTGCATGTCGTGTGGAATAAAGGCATGAAAGCTTTGTTGCATGCCGTGTGGAAGATTATCCATGCAAGTTTGTCTTCATCTTCAATTGAGGTGAAGATCAACATCCCTAACCCTAAAGATTCCTATAGTCGACCAGCAATGGGGTGTATAAGGAAAGCGACGATGGAGGACCTGTTTGCAAGGTTGTCAAAATCGGGATCTTACCATGAGTAGGTGAAAGTTTGTGTGCTTACAAAGATGGTTAATTAATAATACGAAAAATGTGTGTAATAAGTAAAGATAAACGATCACCGTGATTTTTACGAGAAAACCAAAATGAGAGAAAACCTTGAGTCTATATAGCGACTAGCATTTTAAACAATCCATTATGTATGATAAAGGTTATGAAGTACAAAACCTAAACTCATTCACTCTAATCCTTTGTTTTCAACCAGTTCTCGTATGAAATGATGACAGATGTCAATATGTTTGGTTTTATAATATTACACAAACTAATGAAATGAAAAACCAAAAGAAAAGAGTTGTACTTGATTAATTTCTAGCTAGTTCAATTGATTAGTTTTACCATATAGTAGATTTTGCATTCATGCATGGTCGACTTAGATAATTGATCTGGTTAGTAAATAACGACAAATATGCATGTTAAGGTGCATGCTAGTCGTGCTTTTCTACCAGGGTTCAATTATTTCCAGAGGCATGAGCTCAAAGATGGATTTTCCATGGACTTGTCTGACATGCCTAATTTGCGGGATAGTATACACATTCGATAAATTTATCCAGTGTACACGCAAAAGATAGTGACTGCATGTCACACAATACCAATTTTTTTTTTTTGCAGATTCAACTGTATGATAGGTGTTGATAACTTTTTGTTCTATCCTCTTGACTATATATGAGGAGTAGAAAAAAAGGAATAAAACATTAGAGGATCAAGATGTGCAATCTTGCCAAGCATATATATATAGTCAATAAAATGACCACACACGTTGCATGATGCACATGCATGTTTGACCACAAACAAACACTCTATTTAATATTTATATTCCAATTTTGGCATTATTCATATTTATCATCATTATTTTTTGGTATATAAATATATTAATAAAAAGTAATTAAAAAAAAAAAAAAAAAACCTCGAAGGGTTTAATGGTATAAATAGCCACTTTGGATCCAAAACTCGAAAACCCATACACAACCATTTCTCCTCTTCGCCTCTTGTCTCTTTCTAAAATGGAAAACAGGGCTTTTTTGCTTCACCTTTGGCTTCTCACCATTAGTATCTCATTACTTGTGAATACAATCCAATGCAAGAGACATCAAGACCAAGCTCTAAGCAACCTCTACAAGTCGAAAATGGACCCGAATTCGCATATCGACACGAGCATTTTCGACGCCAAACAAACTATGATCAACGAGGCCAATTTCCAGTCTCAAGAGGGTTTGAAAGAGAGAGACAGAATTGATATACTTCCTGGACAACCAAATGTGGATTTTGCACACTACGGTGGGTATGTAACAGTTGATAAATCAGCTGGTCGTGCTCTCTATTACTACTTTGTTGAAGCAGCACCTTCACAGTCTACAGAGTCACTGCCACTCCTCCTCTGGCTCAATGGAGGTACATAATATACATATACATACATACATATATATATATATACATACATACACATATATATATATATATTTATATATAATAAACTTGAAAAATTACAAAACCAACTTGCTTCTACTCAAACTTGGTGTTCTCACTTAAGGTAGCCAGAGTGTTTAATTAATCAATTATATCATTTTGTGCATGGATAAGTAATTAATTGACATTTTACAGGCCCTGGTTGTTCATCTCTCATTGGAGCAATGCAAGAGCTTGGACCTTTCCGGGTTCTTAGCGACGGCAAAACCCTTTTCAGAAACAAATATTCATGGAACAATGGTATGTATACCAATTAATATTTTTCTCTTCAAAGTTAAATTTGTTTTTAATAATCTATTTTTGCAGCTGCAAATGTATTGTTTCTTGAGTCACCAGCAGGAGTGGGGTTTTCATACTCCAACAGAACATCAGATTATGATGATCTACCTGGTGATAGAAGCACAGCGGCAGATAACTATGTGTTCTTAGTGAATTGGCTTGAGAGATTCCCAGAATACAAAGGCAGAGAGTTTTACATTTCTGGAGAGAGCTATGCAGGACACTATGTGCCTCAACTTGCTCAAACAATTCTTCACCACAACAAGATCTCCAACAATACCATCATCAACCTTAAAGGAATCATAGTATGTCTAGTCTTCTATCTTCTGTTACTACTATTACTAGAAAATATATCTCAAACACTAAAGACCTTGATTGTGTGAGAGAGTGGATCGCTCGATTGAGTTTTAATCTTGACACTTCTCCGCATTTGTGGGCTGAATTATGTCAAACCCAACAAGTGAACATGTAGTGGCCACGTCCAACTGAATCGTGACTCTCCGATCCATGTTAGATAATTCACCCCAAATACTATGAACCAATATTGTCCACTTTGGACTTGAGCCCCCACGACTTCGTTCTTCTGAAGCGTCTTAAGCCCAGAAAATGCCTTGATTGTATGAAAGGGAGTGGATCTTTATTTATAAAGCACTTGATTGCGTTATGCCAATCCGACTTGAGATTTTTAGTCTTGACAATGATTTCTCTCATTCTCCATTTCAATATCAACACTAATTAATTAAGATTTACCAATACGTGCACAGATTGGAAATGCACTGATCAACGATGAGACTGATTTTCGAGGAATGTACGATTACTTTGAAAGTCATGCTCTAATTTCCGAGGATACATGGTATCAGATTCAAAAATATTGCAATTTCTCACCAGAAGCTATGAAGCAGTCTAGACAGTGCATCAAAGCCGATCTTGAAGCTCTCAGGAATGTGGAGTTCTTAAACATTTACAACATCTATGCCCCTAATTGCTTCAATTATAGTGTCACTGCCAAGCCCAAACCTGGTTCAGTAAGTTCACATAATCAACCAAAATTCCTTAAATTTGTTCTGAGAAATTCAATGTCACAGTAAACTTCCATACTTTGTGATGCAGATTCTCAACTTTGATCCGTGCAGTAACTACTATGTGTACACTTATCTTAATCGTCCCGATGTTCAAGCAGCAATGCATGCTAATGTCACCAGACTCACCCATGACTGGGAGCGCTGCAGCTACATCATCACATATTGGAACGATAGCCCGTACACCATAATTCCGGTGTTGAAGGAATTAATGGAAAACAAGCTTCGAGTATGGATTTTCAGGTAATAATAGCAATTCATCATCATCATCATCATCATCTTCGTCGTCGTTCTAATCATTGATTGAAGACATCTTTTTCTTTTTACACAGTGGAGATACAGATGGGGTATTATCAGTTACTTCAACCAAGTACTCCATTAAAAAGATGAAGCTTGATGTTAAGACTTTATGGCATCCATGGTTAATTGATGGTGAGGTTGGTGGGTATACACAAGTATATGAAGGGGAGTTAACATTTGCAACAGTAAGAGGAGCAGGGCATCAAGTACCAAGTTATCAACCTATAAGAGCACTCTCACTCATCAAAAACTTCCTTCATGGCACACCTCTCCCTAATACTACAAGAAACGCCTGATTATTACCTTGTTCTGCTTATTTCGACGGAAATTAAAGAGTTCTATTAGGGAGCATGAAACCTGAATGTAATTGTCTGTTTTAATTCTCATGCTTTCCTTTACATTTGTTATGGATAATAACAACTACTTGAAGTGATAAAAATAAATAAGAGGAACTCTTTTTTATTGGGGTCTAAAATTCAACAGAGGACTATTGAAGTACCTTCATTGCAGCCAATAAAAGGAAAAATTGATAGCATATCTCAAATAACCTAAAAATAGGGAGGAAAAAAGAGGAGTAAAAGTTTCTTGTGAGGGTTGGTTTGATGATCATTCAATACAGAGTTATTTCAACCAATTTTGAATCGGTAAATGTTACTATTTGTGGTGCAATTGACATTCATACCTAAAGCTGGCAGCACCAGAACAGAGTACAATTCTAACACTTGTTCCAAATAAGTAATCATACGGAACAAGACCCACGAAACGTAAATGATAAAGATCACAGCAGTTTGGTATCGCAGTTATCCTAACAACTGAGTAAGACGTGCACAATTACAGTTTGGTATCTCATTTATCCTAACAGCTGAGTTGGACGCACATGATTCAAGTGAATTTGTGGGCTCCACAGGTATGCACATGAAATCCTGTGTGTACAACTTAGCAACTGAGATATCAGATGCTGGAATCCCTACTAATATCACGCACAAAATTGTTCTCAAATATGAATTTGTTTTCGTGTTAGTTAGAGAAGTTAATAATGTTTTTTAAGTAGTTTTTAATGAAAACAAGAACGGGCTCAAATAGGCCCAGCCCATATTCGGACTTCAAGCCCATAATCCTTTATGACTATCGGAATCAATAGGAGTTTCACTGCTTTGAATTCCTAACCCTAGAATTTCCTATCGTCGAGGAGCGATGGTGTGCATAAGGAAAGCGACGATGGACGACCTGCTTGCGATGCAGGCCTGCAACCTGCTTTGCCTGCCGGAGAATTACCAGATGAAGTACTATCTCTATCACACTCTCTCCTGGCCCCAGCTTCTCTACGTCGCCGAAGACTACAATGGCAAGATCGTCGGTTACGTCCTTGCCAAGATGGAGGAGGAGTCGAACGAGTGCCACGGCCATATTACCTCTCTCGCTGTCCTCCGCACCCACCGCAAACTTGGCCTTGCCACCAAGCTCATGAAAGCCGCCCAAGCCGCCATGGAGCAGGTAGCATTCATTCAAAAGTTTGGATATTTTACAGATCAATAAGTCTGTGAGCGCTTATGCTTGTGGGTATGAGATCAAATCAGATGATACCGCTGATAAGATTTTATGGCTTCTGTCATTGAAGAATCAGTTCCCTGTAGTTTAGCTTTTCTGTGATTTTTCAATTGCTGAGTGCATATACGTGCAATTGAGAAGAAAAAGTACTCTTTTTAATCTAGATAGTACCCTACATTGATGATCAAAACATTGTGCGGCAGGTTTTTGGAGCAGAGTATGTGTCACTTCACGTGAGGAAGAGTAATCGAGCGGCATTTAATCTATACACTGAAACGTTGGGTTATAAGATTGATGATGTAGAGGCAAAGTATTATGCTGATGGAGAGGATGCATATGATATGCGGAAGCAGCTGAAGGGTAAGCAGAATCACCATCATGGACATCATCATCACAACCATCATCATCAGCATGGTGGCGGTTGTTGCTCGGGTGAGCCAAGGAGTGCAGAACCAAGAGGGGAGGCAAAATCGGACCCCAAAGCCAGTACAAAATCAGAGTCAAAATCTGGCAGTTGATGGTTTGCAGTTTTTGTTATCATGTCATGTTTGTTGGATTTTTATATGGCTCTGCGTTTATAGATATGTTCTATGAGTGTGCAATAATGTACTCGAGGATCGGTTGATTCATCGATATATGACTATATGTTTACTGTTACTGGCGTGGTTATGTAATGTTCTTTCCTGCTTTCTTCTGGTAGACTTGTTTAATGGGTAGAAAATTGTGTGTTTCTTTTCAAGTTCATTTGTTTATAGTATTGATCATGTTATCAATTTTCTAAATGATGGGAGTAGCACAAATAAAAGGAAATTGAAACATATCAATTTTCTAAATGATGGGAGTAGCACAAATAAAAGGAAATTGTAACAGTTTGTGGAGTAGGTTCTGTTGCTTCAAAATCATTTTGGGTAAACTTATTTGCCATTTGCTTTTAGGTAATCATTTTGATGTATAAAGAGAGTTTTTATGGTGCCTCATGAATTGATGGATCATGTTTTTTTTAACTTTTGTTCTCTTAATGCGCCAAGGAGAAAACTGTAGCTGCATTTCTATCTTGACTGTTGGATAATAGTTGATGAACATCTTGTAACAAGAATCTGTTTGCTTTATTATTATTCTTTGTAAAGTAGGAGCAGACCACGCTGATATGTTTGATTTTCTTTCTGGTGATAATGTTGGTATTTTTTAAAATGTGGTATTCTACTATATGATCTTTGTCCTAATACAAAATTCACGCTCTTTTTGTCTGATAAGTTGACAAAAGATTGCCCTTTTATTTCTTCTTTAAGGTCATTTTTAGGATGTTATCGTCATTGGGGGAGGTCTTCACTTGTTCTAATCTGGTCCTATTTGGTATAAAGATCCTAAATTCCAGAGCATGTCATATATTTCCAGCTTTTAACTAATTTTGGATTTAACCTTGTCCCCTAAGAGAAGTATCAGATTCAAAGAAATTCATCTTGAATGGTAACTGGAAGGTAGGTAATAATAGCAACTCATTAGCATCATCGACATCTTTGTCGTTATAATCATTGATTGACAACATCTTTTTCTTCTTATGCAGTGGAGACACAGATGGGAGAGTACCAGTTACTTCAACCAAGTACTCCATTAAAAAGATGAAACTTGATGTCAAGACTTTATGGCATCCATGGTTAATTGGTGGTGAGGTTGATGGGTATACACAAGTATATGAAGGGGAGTTGACATTTGCAACAGTAAGAGGAGCAGGTTATCAACCTATAAGAGCTCTCTCACTCATCACACACTTCCTTCATGGATCACCTCTCCCTGATACTTCAACATCTGCCAGATTATTAATCTGTTATGCTTTTTTCACGTTTGTAATTTTCCTCTAATCAATAATAATTAATGTACAAAATTGGGATTTATCCTTTTTGACTGAATAGAAATGAAATATATTATTCTTGAAACCGAACAATCTGGGATATATATAGTAATAATGGCAGCCTTAATCGATTCATTTCTTTGCATGATTACACAAACTAACGAAAATCAAAGACCAAAAGAAAGAGTGCTACTTAAAGAGGCCGGATTTAGCAGATTCACCACACTCCGCAAATTCAGCCGCACATTGAGCTATCCATAAAGGCACTGCACCAGACTCCACAAAGACAATCGCACATTCAGCTATCCATCCAAGTTAAATGCAGTCAATGATATGGTCATCTCCACCAATCAAGGTAAAATAAGTCGGTGGAGGAGTTTAAAATAAGTCGGTGGAGGAGTTTAAACTTCAAAAGATGCGTTTGGTCAAATATCGGTGCAAAAGCATAATCATTTGGTAGATGTCGGATTGTCCCTCCTCTTGCTGGACTCCACCTTGCCCGCCCTCTTAAGGAATAAGGAGGAAGATATGCGGGTACATACTAAAAATTACTTTAGAAATCTTTTGGCATATCGATTTTTTGACGGGTTGAAACAATACTACACGTTCTCTTGAGAAGAAAAAAGCGTAGAGGATATGTGGATTTATTCAGTGCACACTCATAGTCACTACGTGCACCTGGTAAAACAAAACGCTGCATATTCAGTTGTATGATGGGTGTGGTGTTGATAACTTTTAATTCTCTATTTATATATATAGCCACTTTGGAATTTGGATCCAAAACTCGAAAACCCATACACAACCATTTCTCTTCTCTTCGTCTCTTGTCTCTCTCTAAAATGGAAAACAGGGCTTTTTTGCTTCACCTTTGGCTTCTCACCATTAGTGTCTCATTACTTGTGAATACAACCCAATGCAAGAGACATCAAGAGCAAGCTCTAAGCAACCTCTACAAGTTGAAAATGGACCCGAATTCGCACATCGACACGAGCATTTTCGACGCCAAACAAACTATGATCAACGAGGCCAATTTCCAGTCTCAAGGGGGTTTGAAAGAGAGAGACAGAATTGATAGACTTCCTGGACAACCGAATGTGGATTTTGCACACTATGGTGGGTATGTAACAGTGGATAAATCAGCTGGTCGTGCTCTCTATTACTACTTTGTTGAAGCAGCACCTCCACAGTCTACAGAGTCAATTCCACTCCTTCTTTGGCTCAATGGAGGTACATAATATACATATATATATTCTATGTTTTTGCCTCTTAGATTAGATGCCATTTGGTTATAAAATAAACTTGATAAATTACAAAACCAACTTGCTTCTACTCAAACTTGGTGTTCTCACTTAAGGTAGCCAGAGTGTTTAATTAATCAATTATATCATTTTGTGCATGGATAAGTGATTAATTGACATTTTACAGGCCCTGGTTGTTCATCTCTCAATGGAGCAATGCAAGAGATTGGACCTTTCCGGGTTCGTAGTGACGGCAAAACCCTTTTCAGAAACAGATATTCATGGAACAACGGTATATAATATACCCATTAATATTTTTTTCTCTTCAAAGCTAAATTTGTTTTTAATAATCTATTTTTGCAGCTGCAAATGTATTGTTTCTTGAGTCACCAGCAGGAGTGGGGTTTTCATACTCCAACAGAACATCAGATTATGATGATCTAGCTGGTGATAGAAGCACAGCAGCAGATAACTATGTGTTCTTAGTGAATTGGCTTGAGAGATTTCCAGAATACAAAGGCAGAGAGTTTTACATTTCTGGCGAGAGCTATGCAGGACACTATGTGCCTCAACTTGCTCAAACTATTCTTCACCACAACAAGATCTCCAACAATACCACGATCAACCTTAAAGGAATCATGGTATGTCTATTCTTCTATTACTATTATTACTCGAAAATCTATCTCAAACACTACAAATCAATGGAGTTCGCTTTGGGCCTGAGCCCGAAGAACTTTCTTCTTATGGGTTGTTGTCTATAGTAGTCAAACCCATAAAAGACCTTGATTGTGTGAGAGAGTAGATCGCTCAATTGAGTTATGTCAATCTGTTTGTGATATTTTATCGAAAATGTTAGAGATCCTAATAAAAAAACATCCTAGTTATTTCAGTAGTGGATCTTAAGCGGTGGTTGGAACAAAGACACACTTATATGTGAATTTCAATGTGACAGGAACAAAAAACACATCTACACGGTTTTATCACTAGGTCAAGTCACACATTCCCATAATCCATTCTCTCTTAGGAAGATTCCCGTCAACTAGTCATGTCATTCTCCATTTCAATATTAACACTAATTAAGATTAGCCAGTACGTGCACAGATTGGAAATGCAGTGATCAACGATGAGACTGATAATCGAGGAATGTTCGACTACTTAGAAAGTCATGCTCTAATTTCCGATGACACAGGGTATCAGATTCGAAAATCCTGCGATTTCTCACCAGAAGCTGTGAAGCAGCCTAGCCAGTGCACCAAAGCCGTTGAAGAAGCTTTCAAGAATACGAATTTCTTCGACCTTTACAACATCTATGCCCCTAATTGCTTCAATCAGAGTGTCACAGCCAAGCCCAAACCTGGTTCAGTAAGTTCACATAATCAACCAAAATTCCTTAAATTTGTTCTGAGAAATTCAATGTAACAATAAACTTCCATACTTTGGGATGCAGATTCTCAACTTTGATCCGTGCAGTGAATATTATATGCATGCTTATCTTAATTGTCGCGATGTTCAAGCAGCAATGCATGCTAATGTCACCAAACTCACCCATGACTGGGAGCTCTGCAACGAGGATATCCGTAGAGTTTGGAAAGATAGACCATCCACCATGCTTCCGGTTTTGAAAGAATTAATGGAAAACAAGTTTCGAGTCTGGATTTTCAGGTAATTATCATCATCATCATCTGAGTCTTTATCCCGAAAGTTTCAGGGTTTTTAGGTTATAATAACAAATAATCAATCATCATCTTTTCTTTTTTATGCAGTGGAGATACAGATGGGGTATTACCAGTTACTTCAACCAAGTACTCCATTAAAAAGATGAAACTTGATGTAAAGACTTTATGGCATCCATGGTTTATTGCTGGTGAGATTGGTGGGTACACACAAGTATATGAAGGAGAGTTAACGTTTGCAACAGTAAGAGGAGCAGGGCATGAAGTACCAAGTTATCAACCTATAAGAGCACTCTCACTCATCAAACACTTCCTTCATGGCACACCTCTCCCTGATACTTCAAGAAATGCCTGATTATTACCTTGTTCTGCTTATTTCGACGGAAATTAAAGAGGGAGTATGGGAGCTGAATTTAATTGTCTATTTTAATTCTCATGCTTTCCTTTACATATATTGTGGATAGTAACAACTACTTGAAGTGATGAAAAGAGAGAGTTGCAGAGGAACTCTGTTTTCTTGTGTGAGTTTTATGCGCTGTTGAAGAATCATTGCGCTAAAACATGAATTTATTTCCGTGTTATATGTAAAAATACTAATATTTTTATTAAAGTTGTTTTTTCTTTTTTTAGGAATGAAAACAATAACCGGCTCAAGTAGGCCCAGCCCATATTATGAAATCATGCCCTTAAATCTATTGAGATTCGAGGGATCATCTTTAAATCAGTAGACTGCTTTGAATCCCTAACCCTAGAGTTTCCTATAGTCGAGGAGCGATGGTGTGCATAAGGAAAGCGACGATGGACGACCTGCTTGCGATGCAGGCCTGCAACCTGCTTTGCCTGCCGGAGAATTACCAGATGAAGTACTATCTCTATCACACTCTCTCCTGGCCCCAGCTTCTCTACGTCGCCGAAGACTACAATGGCAAGATCGTCGGTTACGTCCTTGCCAAGATGGAGGAGGAGTCGAACGAGTGCCATGGCCATATTACCTCTCTAGCTGTCCTCCGCACCCACCGCAAACTTGGCCTCGCCACCAAGCTCATGAAAGCCGCCCAAGCCGCCATGGAGCAGGTATTTCGCATTCGTTCCAAAGTTTGGATATTTTACTGATCAATAATTCTGTGTGCGCTTGTGCTTGTGTGTATGAGATCAGATGATACCGCTGATAAAAACTTAAAGCCTAATCAATGCCCTGTCAACTCTGAGTGCATATACGTGCGATTGAGAAGAAAAAGTGCTCTTTTTAATCTAGATAGTACCATAAATTGATGATGAAAATATTTGGGGCAGGTGTTTGGAGCAGAGTATGTGTCACTTCACGTGAGGAAGAGTAATCGTGCGGCATTTAATCTGTACACTGAAACATTGGGTTATAAGATTGATGATGTAGAGGCAAAGTATTATGCTGATGGAGAGGATGCATATGATATGCGGAAGCAGCTGAAGGGTAAGCAGAATCACCATCATGGACATCATCACCACCATCATCATCAGCATGGTGGTGGTTGTTGCTCGGGTGAGCCCAGGAGTGTAGAACCAAGAGGGGAGGCAAAATCGGACCCCAAAGCCAGTACAAAATCAGAGTCAAAATCTGGCAGTTGATGGTTTGCAGTTTTTGTTATTATGTCATGTTTGTTAGATTTTTATATGGCTATGCGTTTATCGATACGTTCTATGAGTGTGCGATAATGTACTCGATGATCGGTTGATTCATCGATATATGTTTACTGTTACTGGCATGGTTATGTAATGTTCTTTCCTGCTTTCTTCTGGTATTCTTGCTGGATTATTTTTCCAACAATTCCTTTGCAGTTCTATTTGTATTTCAAGTTGCTTTAGAATGTACCGGCATAAGAAGCTACAAGTGATATGCTCTTCTTATGCCATTCAGATTCCCTTCTGGTTTGTTTATATGGGTTTAGTTTTATAGTCTGTGTTTTCTATGCTTTCCCCTTGGTCCCGCCTGGTAAATAAATATTTAAAAAGTTGTTTAATGGGTAGAAAATTGTGTGTTTCTTTTCAAGTTCATTTGTTTATAGTATTGATCCTGTTATCAATTTTCTAAATGATGGGAGTAGCACAAATCAAAGGAAATTGTAACATTTTGTAGAGTAGGTTCTGTTGCTTCAAAATCATTTTGAGTAAACTTATTTGCCTTTTGCTTTTAGATTATTTTAGTTTTTATGGTGCCTCACGAATTGATGGATCATGTGTTTTTAACTTTTGCTCTCTTAATGCGGCAAGGAGAAAACTGTTGCTGCATTTCTATCTTGACTGACGTTTTGATAATAGTTGATTAACATCTTGTAACAAGGATCTGTTTGCTTTATTAGTATTCATTGTAAAGCAGGAGCTCACCATGTTGATATGTTAGATTTTCTCATCTGGTATAATGTTGGTAGTTTTTAAAATGTGGAGATATAAGAAATGTGGCATTCTACCATATGATCTTTGTCCTAATACAAACTGACAAAAGATGGCCCTTTTATTTCTTCTTTAAGGTCATTTTTAGGATGTTATTCTGGTCCCATTTGATATGAAGCTCCTAAATTCCCGAGCATGTCATATGTTTCCAGCTTTTAACTAATTTTGGATTTAGCCTTGTCCATTAAGAGACTATCAGATTCAAAGAAATTCATGTTGACTGGTAACTGGAAGGTCATGTTGCAAACAAGAGCAGATTCAAGAGCGATACCACATGTAAAGGTAATCTCTATGTTTTTCATGTAGAAAAATAATGAGATGGAAAAAAACCACTGAATTGTCCCCTGCGAGTCTGCGACTTCTAACAAGTTATAATGCATACAAAACTTTGAAACCCCCCGTAGATATAAGGAAATGCGAATGCAAAAATGAGTGAAAAAGAATGTAAAAGTGATGAAACAGCAGCAAATTACAGCGCACAAGTTTTCAACATAAGTTTATAAAGTTAAACCATATATCTGGATAAAAACTCCCACTTCATTGTGTACTTTGCAGCATTATGATTCTTTCTTTCCTCCACTGGAAGACTCTACAGATGGCTTGACAATACTCAGTTGGCCACCTTCCTTGTTAGCAAGGGTGGCCGCCTTTGCCTCGTTACATTGGTTTATGAACTTGGTCAGTTCCTGCTCACGCCAATGCATAAGAAGACAAGACATCATTAGAACAAGTAACTTCTAAGATTATTCATCTGAGCAACAAAGAGAGTCACAAGGAGACAAATAGCTTCGAGGCTTCGTTTCGTAACTAACACATAAAAGAAGAAGAAAAGCAGAATTGTGACATGATCGTAGGCAGTTTTCAAACAAGGGAAAACAATAACTGGTTTGCAGTTGATGACAAAAAATGCTAACACATAAAAGAGTCAATTACGTCACTAGAAGCTGATTCACATTATATCCTTTCTTAGGCAGGGAGAATGATCAATTGTGCAAAACATAACTTTTCATGCCAAGGTCAGAAGGAAATGAAAGGAAACAGCATCTGTGGTGCACTAGGCTTCCACTGCAGGGGCCGGCTGAGAAGGGAACATGTCCGAAAATTACTCTTGTAAAATGGAGACGCCGTTTTTGAGTTTTAAACCATGAAACCTAGATTTACAGCTGCGCCAAAGTTTTAGGCTTTCGACTAAGTTGTTGGACTCATTTAATAGTCATAATATACCCTAAGATATATAATTCCCTTAAAAAGATGCCTATTTGACATAGTCCAAGTGGTTAGAGTTTGGCTGAATTGCAATTAAAGCACAGGAGCATGATTGATAAAAGAGAACCATGATTAAACCATTGCTAAAAATCAAATGCTTTAAAGGTAAATAGATTAATAAAACCATCATCAAGAAAATGAGGATTTCTTGCCCCCAGAACACAAAGGTATCCTCAAGGCTATCTATATAGCTTGAACTTCACTTACTACATAGAAAAAGACGCAAAGGAAAAAAAAAATTTTAACCATTGCACGAGGCACCACTACCATTATGAAGTCTGACGAAGACAAAAGCAGTCTTACTGGGCATTAAAAAGATTATATTTCCACAGTATGAGTTTCTCGTGGCAAAGTTGTGATGAAAACCACTGCACTATATCCTAGAGAAGGGAAAAAAAATCCCCATCTTTGGGCAAAAAATATATATCTTCAGTCGACATTTTTAACCCTCAACCAGTAAAAGTTCGCCATGGTTAAAAAACTCAAAGTACAGGTTTATGTCGTTTGAACTGTAACTCCCCGTAATGTCCTAAACCTTAGAGCCAACATCAATATCATCCACCAATCGTCCTATATTATTTTTTTTATAATCTGCATTCTGCCAATCATCAATGGTCGTCAACAAGGGTGATGGATCTACCGAGACACCAGCAGATTAATATCAAAATAACACGTTCAGCTTACTAGCAACTTAGCTGAATCTTTTAGATAATTTCACATAGAAACCATTGCAACTCAATCCATTAAGCAAAAATTCCTTATTTGCAACAAATTGCTTCTCCAGGTACAAGCCATATTTATGAACATAAAGTGATTCCTAATTCTATGGCTAGCAGCTACATGTCTAAGGGTATTTGAGCAATCTCAAATTGAAACAACAAATGAAGCTATCTTACTTCCTGACCCAGCAACACTGTGTAAATCAATTTACGCATTAAACACCGAATTCTGATATTCTTCATATGTAAAAGATATGGAAACGAGTAATTTAGTTAAACAACGAAAATTGCAGAGAAGATGTTGGGACTCAAAAAAGGAACTTACTCGATCAACATCCAAATCCTTTGACGACTTCGAAGGCTTCACGAATCTCTTCCCTGCAAATAATGACATCAGATTGCCTAATACTAAAGAGTAAGTTCAATTAAAATCCACTGTGCACAGATATAGAAACGGACCTTTGCGAGTTACAGGGACCTTTCCATGGCGATTGGGAGGGATTGTTTTCTTCTTCTGGTGGCCTTTGAATAAACTCCCCTTTTGTGTCATCTCTCCGTCTGCCGTATGAGTGGTGGTGCACCGGTGGTTATTAGGGTTTTTCAGGTTTGGGGGTTTTTTCAAGTTTTATCGGGATGCGGGGGTTTCATCGAGTGGTTCACCAAGTGGGCTTGTATATTAGTTGGGCGAGGCCCAAAGAAGATCCTCCTAACGTGTCCATATCTCCTCCTGAATTGAATGTGTGGATAAATAGCGAAACACAGTCACTTGCAGAGCTGAGACTCTACAAAAAACGGCCATGGCAGCGTCGTGTGCTGCACAGTCATATCTGATGTTAACCTACGCGGCCGCCTCCTCTACTGTGCACTCGCAGGACCTGACTCCCACACTCCTCTCCTTCAAGCCCAAAGCTTTATCTCTGTGCCCTCTGGCGTTGGGTTCTGGAGAAAGTAAATCAGGGAAATTAAGTTTGTCTTCGAATAGAGAGGTCAGGTTTGGGTTTGTTTCGGCTGCTGTTGCCACAGATAGCACCACAGCTCCTCCGCCCAAGCCAAGGACTGGGAAGGCTGCATTGCCATTGAAGAGAGACAGAGTATGTGTTGTTTGAGTATGTTCGACGATCTGTTTCATTTCTGTTTGTTGTGACAAGTTTTTGGGTTTTCTTCTTACTGTTCGTCTGTGTCTATTTTTGGGTGATTGGATTAAGGAGGATAAATTGTGTTATTCAATTGTGTTACCAGAGGAGGTCTTTGAGATTCTTGGAAATTCGAAGATTGAGAGAAAACAAACAAGAGTATGACCTGAAGACAGCAATATCTTTGTTGAAGCAAATGGCAAGTACAAAGTTTGTAGAAACAGCTGAAGTCCATTTTCGTCTTAACATTGATCCAAAGTATAATGATCAGCAACTGAGAGCAACAGTGAGTTCAAAGCACTTGGGTAATTTATTTTATGGTCCGATCATTTTTTTTTCATTACTAATCTTTATTGGTGTACTTTTTATAGGTAAATTTGCCTAAAGGAACTGGACAGACTGTGACAGTGGCTGTGCTCACACAAGGTACTTACTCTATGCTTTCTTCTCATGGATAAAAAAGGGGAGAAAATAAGAAGGCACTGAATATGCGTGAAATCTACGGAGTTCACGTTTTCTTCTTATAGTATTATAAAATGTGTGATGATATATTTGTAGAAGTCAATTATAAGTCGAAAGGCTAGAGATTTGTTCCTTCATCTATATATTAATTTATTGCTGGGAGAGCAATGTGTTTGCGTGAATGAAGAAAGAGCCCAAGGTTGGGGGGAGAGGATTATTAGGGAAGAGTAATATATTGCTTGCCATATGCATTGCACGCTGGGTTTGATTAGTAATGTCTATTATGAACTATTGCAGTCAAGTATCCTTTACTGAAATTGGTATGATGTGTCCTCCAGTCTCGTCTGCAAACATGCATATCCACTGCTTTCTAAGATGGCTACTGCTGTTGAGGGAATTACCCACACATTACAGATGGACTTTAAGGATTTCATTATTGCAATGATTCTGCCACCACTGGATAGCCCAAATTTTAGGTTTATGGGGGGTGAGAAAGGGGTGGATTTAACTCCATTTTTGGGCAGGAGTCAATTATGATTAGCTATTGTCATTCAATTTAGGTACTACATAAGCCATTTTGATTGGCCTTTGGGCAGCTGTTCTTTTGGTTTTGAGCTTTCATGCTTGTGTTTGTGCACATATGCTGACAATGCACACTTTTCCTTATACTTTTGATACCCATTCTGAAGTACTGTGTTGCTTTATGTCGTGTGGAAGGCCACTTCTATGTGATTATTAATGAGTGATAGGTTCACTCTTGAGCATGTGTTGCCTCTTCTTGTCCAGGTTCATTATATGTTGAACTAAATCACTGCAGGTGAAAAGTTCGATGAAGCTAAAAGTGCGGGGGCAGATATAATTGGTGGGGAAGACTTGATAGAACAAATAAAAGGAGGTTTCATGGAATTTGACAAATTGATTGCATCTCCGGATATGATGCCAAAGGTTTCACTCTGATTATCTTTGATTTGCAATTAGTCGCAACTCCAGTGATGCCTAAGTTGTAGCTCTACTTGTTGAAATTAAACGACTACTGTTCGAGTTTCCACAATATGTATTCCAGTTTGCATGTGTTAGCTAACCATAATTTTATTTTACCTTCTCCCAGTATGTTCTGTCAAGGCTGACCCTATTTGTAAGCTCTAATTACTTATGGTTGCTGCAGGTTGCCAGCCTAGGGAAGATTCTAGGACCACGTGGTCTCATGCCAAATCCAAAAGCTGGTACTGTTACAACTCATATACCTCAGGTATGGTTCCATCTACTCTAATCATAAAGTTATCTTTGTTTTTTCGTTTAGAAAAATATCATAATGTATTCATCGTACTTGTCCCAGATATAATTTGTGGTTTCCACTTTGTCTACCATCTGTACTTCTAGTAAAGTTTTAGTGTCAAATAATCTAATAAGAAAAAGTACGTTCTGAGGCATGAGTTCATGGAATCATATGTACTTGTGCTTGTCTGTCAAATCTACCAAAAAATGCCTTCATTCCAAGTTGGGTGGGGTTTGTTCGATGAGACCTGCTCTTAATTCAACCTTGGGCATGACTATATTTTCTACCAGCTCAGGTAGATGTCATGTATATATTATTCATTAACTAGAATCCTTCTCAACTCAAAGTAAACAAGTGGATCACATTTTTGGCAGTTGGAGATTGGTTGGTCACTTTTTGATAAAGCAGAGTGGTGTGGAACTGTGGATATTATAGGTTTTATGGTAGATAACGTTTGTTGATCTAGATGCATAAAATGGTTTCCTTATGTTGCAGGCGATAGCAGAATTCAAGAAAGGAAAAGTAGAATACAGAGCTGATAAAACCGGAATCGTTCACATTCCGTTTGGGAAAGTTGACTTTTCTGAGGAAGACCTCCTCATCAACTTTCTCGCTGCAGTAGTATGCCTTCTGACCCAGCGCCCCTCCAACATGTTTTCCTTTCTTTGAGCTCCATTATTATCTGTATATAGCATTCTCTTAACATCTGAATTCATTTCGTTATTCCCAGAAATCAATAGAAGCAAACAAGCCGTCTGGTGCCAAAGGAGTCTACTGGAAGAGTGCTCACATATGCTCATCAATGGGGCCGTCTATCCGGTTAAATATAAGGGAGATGCTCGACTACAAGCTTCCCTGAAAACAGAACCAAACACATGTATACATGTATATGATGTCTGCAACTGTTCAGTCAGCCTTCTGGGGGTCTTTACAAGAGCTCCACCAATGCTTAAATAGACGGAATGTACAGAGTGAAGCCAGAAGTGGGGTTGGTTGTTAACATTTTCAGTTGCATTTTAATCAGAACATGCACAGAAAGATCATGTACTAGTCTTTGCAGTCGATATATGATTTTCAATATCATTTGATTTCACAATGCTGTTCAATCCATCTAGATATATAAAAATCCATAGAGAATATCTTAGATATATGCACGTTACAAATCAACTCGAATATTTTCGATCAGGTGTAAACAATGTTACATTACATACAAGTACCATATACATCTAATCAGATCTCACCTTCCTATTCAGACTTGCGCAAATTGTGGAGAATGTAGAGTGATGCGGATGACAAAAAAATGCATACAGAATAACTCAATAGATCTGTTCCAGTGGCTATTGTCACCATCTTGCTCCTTTCAAACATCTTTACTAAAAGAATCATGACAATAACATGTCCCACTTTTGTCTTCAGCTCATCAAGTGAGCTGATTTTCATCCACTTTGGCCTCTCCTGCAAATTAACAACAATCAATCAATTGTCCTTTCTGTGCAAATAGTAAGAGGTAAAAACAAACCCATCATGTGGTTTAAGGGTAACAAAATGTTCTGCAAATGCAAAATATATAAATTTAGTGGGGTTTGCAGCAGATATAGGGGGAAAAAATGAGAAGAAGTTATATATTTTCACTACCCGCAGTTTAGAAACTTAATTTAGTTAGAAGGAATAGTAAAACAATACAATGTTGCTTCTCGTTTCCTGACCCACAAGACGATAAAATTGCAGGAGGCTTGAAGCATAATGTGGTAAACACCTCAATTTACTTCCTTGAGTGACGCAGAGTTTGTATATTATTAAAATTTCGGATCAAGCTGGGGGATTGCCCATAATCAGGCTTGCAGAGGTTCCATCCCCATCAAGATAACCCCCACCCCGATCCTCTCTTTTTTTCCCTATCTTAATAACATGAGAAGTACGATACTAATGAAGTTTATTAACAAAAGATTTTCTCATGCAGATGGAAGTATCTGATGAGAAAACTGCACAGAGTGAAAATTTCTCACAAGTTACCTTCAAAGCAAACATTCCAAACAAGGAAGAGCCTTTGAGGGCACGATCAGCAGCGGGAGGTGCATCAGGTGGCACATTGCTGATAAACAATCCGTAAAGGCCCATGCCAAATATTAACATGACAGTGCCAGCAAGATAAACATCTGCATCAAGTATTGTCATTTAAAGCGAACCTCCATGCGTTAAGAAATATCATTAACTATTTTGCAAATTTAAATAAGAAATAAGAAATACCTCTGTAGTCAAAAATGAAGAAAAAGAAAAGAATAAGATTGAAAGGAAGCTTGTGAGAAAGTCAATAATAGTGATTTGGCAGAGTCAGTGGACCAATGTGTCAGTTAATTTTACCATATATACTTATCATCATTCTTAGACTATTTAAGGTTTGGTGTTTCTTCTTGAAAAATTCTTGGTCAATATACAATAGAAGATTAAATTTTTCATAAGGATTAAAATAGAAGCATGCTATGAAGAAAAGTAAATGTAATGGATCGATAAGGTTTGCCAAAGAGAAATTATTGGATGATGGTTCTTAAGGTTTACTAATCAATTTTACCATAACAGAGCACTGTGGACAAAATAAATATGAATATTTTGAACACATACTTTTAGCTAGATTTTTTAAAATAAAATCTAACGAGACCTCACCAATTGCTTCAACTAGCCGCAGAACCATCTGTCCCGTGTGAATTCCTTTGACACAGCTTGACCAGTAAACTTTATATGCATCAATAATGTAGACACAACCCTACATAGATCAGAAGCAGTCAGAAAGTGCATGCATTGAAATTTCCATAATAGCTTCCAAATAAGTGCAAGTGTTTCATTTAGATTTGTTCTAGATGAGCAGACATCAAAGTAAAATTTCACTAGGAAAGTATTGTATTCAATTAAATTTCAGGATACTGGTTTCACGAAGATCCTTTTAGAACTGACAATACCAGGGCACATGATAAGTGTGGACAACTTTTTTGTTACACATGAATTCTTCCTATTGAGGAAGAGAAAGCATTGCATAACTTATGTCTCCTCCAACAAACCTTGTATAACACAAAACTTCAATGGAAGTCATATATGAGTTTGGGCCAAATTCTGCCACCTAGTGGTTCTAATAGCTGCTTTCTTTTTCCAAACAACGTTTGTGTGGGTAAAAAGGGTCTTATTGTCTAGATTTTTTCGTACATAGTTCTGGAGAACGCAGCAAATTGAGAGACACGTGAAATTTACCTGTATGATCATTTTATTTCCAAGTAGGACAGTAGGACTATGACAAAATTATATTCATATAGAACATTTTAATCCCCACATAACCAGAGATGAGATAGGACTCAAACCTAACAGTTTTTGAAGAAATTTTCTTTGTTAATCATATGAACATTCACCAACTTAAAAGACACCGCTCCAGATAAATATTCCCATATGCATGATTGATGAAGATTTTAGTTATTTATTTTTTGGAGGGGCAGGATAGATGAAGATATGTAATTAAATACTCCCCCCGTCCCATTTTAATTGTCCCCTTCAATTTTACACACAGTTTAAGAAATTGCATTACTCCCTTCAATTTGACATTTATACCCTCATTTATTGAGTTGGCTGTTGAGCTCCTCCAGCTTTTCAATTTAAGGGTAAATAAGGGTAAGATGGGAAAAATGGATGAAACTAGTTTTAATTAATGGAAATGGGCAATGCATTTTGGGACATCCCAAAAAGGAATAGAGGACAATTAAAATGGGACGGAGGTAGTAAGTAATAATTTTATCCTTGGCAAAAAGAAGATAGGATGCTTGGTAAACGAACATACATTCAGGAAGCACAATAAGGAACCAGCAAGGGAACCTCCAACAGCCAGAAGTGCCAAGAAGCGGAAGTCAAAGATTATCTGTTTACGATTGAAAAGCAGAAAAAAAGAAGTTAAAAGACCACAATATGCATAAATGATCTGACAACAGGATTTAGATAATTAAACACCTCCATTCAACAAGAAGTACTAACTGTATCATATGGTAATGTGAGCAATACATGAGCTGATAGAAAAATCCTGTGGTTAACATCCTTTTAACTTCTTTATTGATAATTGGTTTAGTTGTATCACGTTTTGGTGTTCCTCTCTCTGTACCAATCTTCATGAGGCTTTATTACATCCAATGATCCAAAGAATAAATAAGAGTAGCAAACTAGGTAACTTGTAACGCCAGAAACTCTATTACATCCACAACTGCGCCTCCAATAACAATTTTCATAAAATGTATCTCAAAGGTTTGCTCAAGTTCAAGGAATAGTCAAACATTATCAGAAGCAAATATTCGTTAAACATTATCAGTAACTCTGTCAAACACTTGGATTGCAGCCAGGGGAGGACAAAACCATGATCACCTATGCATTATGAGCAAAGCTTAGGATTGGCATACCATTCATCACCTATCATTAACCCAATTGTTTCACTTTCACAGGATATTCTGCCAACATATTTACATGCATAACTGTACGCAACTATTTCTCAAAATCCCAGAACTGTATCTTGTTTCAACTTTTCATGACCTTGAAAGTTATCAATTTTAATTAACCCATTCGTAAAAATCTAACAATTGACACCAACCAGGCAATCAAACAACCAAATGCATATATAGACATACACAAGCCAAGTGTAACCACAAACCCACCCAAAAATGCAGACCACAAAGTGCGAAAAAGAAAAAAAAGGAAAATTAACACAATTTACCTTCTCAATGTTTGACTCAGCCGAACGAATAATCCGGACAACTGGGTTTCCACTGGGGTTTGCAAGCGCGTAGTGAAAGTTTGAGTCTGGCGGCCTGGATGACTCAACGAAGGGCTTTGATGGGTTCTTATGGGAAACCTTACTCTCACTTGGAGTCGACGACGGTGAAGCTGACTCCGGCGCTGGCGAGCTAATTGAAGCAGAGGTATATGGAAATTTCCTGAAACCCGTTGAACGGTGGCGTATTGGTGTCGAGAAGAGTGGAGATGCAGAGACTGAGGCGTAGAGAGCCATTGTTGGCTTGGAAGAAAGAAAACTTTTTTCTTCAAAAAAAAATGTTGGTATATGTTAACAATACAAACGTGCTGCAAATGAACGGTCCAGATTTGGATTTGGCAGACACGCATCCAGCTAAATATGTTTTATCCACAAAAACAAGCGGTGTAAGCACTCTCATGAATCATGATTGGCAAGAGTGGTATCATACTAAAAAAAACTTAATGCAAAATCAATGTAGATGAACCCAGAAGGCATACAATCGTGCACCAACATTGAAATACCAAAAGATGTATTGCCCATCAAGTAATCCCAAATGAATCGATCTTAAGGTTGAAATTCTCGGGTCAAACACACTAACAAATATTGTCCTTTTAGATATATCGGTTATGTGGACACCTCGGACCCGCAAGATTTGTTTTTCATGGGTCGTCTCATAAGGGTACTTACAAAAATGAACATTTTGATGTATTTTATCCACTTTTAGCATTTTTGTTGGTTTTACGGTTTTTAGGATTTTCTGTTGTTCAAGTATTTGTTTTGCATTATAAGTGTTTTAGGGTTTAGTTAAAGTTTGGTTTTCTATTTAAAGGTTCTAGCCTTTTATAAGAGGTAATTTTTGATAATTTAATAAAATCATGGAGTTTTTCTTTTTATATTTTCGTTCAATTTTTGATAGATTGAATTAGTAGAAATTATTTCGTTTTCGTAAAGTTTTCATTTATTTAACCACGTGCTGCATCACTCACCTAATCCCGTAGAGATTGAATCTGGAGGCTCATGATCCTTGTGATGACCAAAAATCTTCGTTGATCACAAAACCAATAGCAAGTATCATCTAATCCCCATTAATTAATCATTTATCTATTATTAATCTCTAGCACCCCGAACGCGGGTCAGGAAGACCAAAGCCTTAAAACATGTAACTATTGGTTAACAGTTAATAAATGTCAACGGCGTCATACCTTTATGTCGACGACACCAAGCACCATGCCTACAAACATCAAACCTCGATCCCCTCAATCATAGTCATACCTACTCATCAACTTCAACATACACCCTTAAGCCTGCCTATATTGAACATAATCTGATGTCATCAGTTTACTTGGTCAAATACTCTTCTAAGCCTATGTCCCATGAATCAAATCATAATTTTATTGAAACACCCATTATTTATGACAACATATCCAAAACAACTAATCTTTCTCTATAAAAATACTCTGAACACAATCAATTTCCAAGATCTCTATCTTGAGCGTTATGAGTCATCCTTCACTATAAAAAGAGACATTCGACATCAGGTAAAAAAGAAGCTTACTCATATATTAGATAATATACTTTCACTCAATCATTGGGGTTTCCGCTTAACCGGAATCTCTCCGATTAAGAAACATCTAACATCTCTTGTGGATTTTGCAACAGAATTATCGATGACCTTCTATTCTAAATTTATGATTGTGGAAAACTCTTCCCCACAATCTTAGGCGGGTAAACCACGGTGTTTACTTTTCATTCCTAAAGAGTAAAGTGCACTTCCATTTACCTCACCACAAAAAAATAAAAAGAGAGTCGAAAATGAAAAAAGTAAGTCAAAGTTATTGGGTTCTCACATTTAAGAAAGTCAATGGAATTTATGGTTTTTGATGGTCAAGTCAATATCTGCAATGCAAAAGTGGGAAAGGGAGAATATGCCAACCGAACAAATTGGAACGATTCCCGGTTGACACATGACAATCGGCCACAAATACCGGCATCCCCCGAACAAAAACGTGGCGACAATTACACGCATAAATTAAAGTATTTTTGCGACGCGGTTTCTATACCTAGTACCTACTATTTGATTGTTCATAATAATATATATATATAAAGAATTCTCTTATGCGATACTCACAAGTTATATTAACTTACGCACCTCAATCTCACCATTGATTTGAAACATATGAGACCCAAAGTAATGGGTCACACTTGTTATTTCACTTTTGAAAATACTTAAAAAATGGAGTGCGCAAGTTATTAACTTGCGGATGTCCGCATAAGAGAATTTCTGTGTATATATATATATAATAATGTAGGGGTGTAAACAATCGGTTTCGGTTGATTTTTTTGATTTTTGACAGGAATTTAACTGACCGTTATTTCGGTTATTCGGTCAATTAATCATTCGGTTCTCACTAAATATGTTTTGAAAACAATCTACCATTCGATCGGTTAACTATTCGATTCGGTTTTGCCGACTTACAATCATAGAATATTGAATGGCTCATTCCTTGAACGTGCTCATTTAGAAATCCATGCCCAAACATATCAACAAATATTATTTGATCTTGGGGCAATGAATCAGTACGGATTTGTTGTCTTGAGCTGTCTCCGAAGTAAGTAGGCCTAGAAAACGTGTTTGCTATGTAAGAGGTGTTTAGACTTTTTTATATGTCACTTGATTGAGTTATATACCAATCAGATATGGAATTAATTAGTAATGAGTGTTTAATGTGAACCAAAACAAGAGGGCACATATGCAAAAGTACATCTACCTAACCTTGACACTAGAGAATGGAAAATGTGAACCCACCTAATAAAAAACATAAGCTTCTTAAAATATGAATAAACAAAAGGTGCAAAAAAAATGTCAAAATGAAGGAAACATCCAAGAATCAGGGATAGAAATTCAGCTTTATATAAACCACAAACACCTCTCTATCTCTCTCTCATACACACAAAACGTCTCCTTCCATTTCATGGGCTGGGACGTTTTCTAACGAAAGAATTCCTCTCTTTCATTTTCCTTTCACTTTCTCTCTCTCTCTTTCCTTCCCTTTTCCCAGGAAAGTAAGGGGGAAAGAAAGAAACTTTTTTTTGCAGGTAATTAGATTTATATTAACTATTTGTTGTTGATGATGGGGAAGTATGTGGAGATGTTGGATGTTGGGGTGAGAATTGCCGCAAGATTCCATTCTCATTGCCCACAGACTGCTCGCTTGTACTACCACCCTCCTCCGGCTGCTAACTCCGACAACCACCACCAAAAACATCATGGCGGAGCCACCACCGAGGGCAGCAACATGAGTCGCAAGGTGGATGCAACAGGGGTCGATTATGTGAAAGATTTCGTTATTTATTCTATTTGAGTTCATTTTGAGATGTTTCATCGTATGAGATATTGGGGGAGAGTTCATGAATATTCAAGGAGTTTCTCTTAATAAAACCTTTTATTTTTGGAAAATTCTGTTTATGTTATATTTTATTTTGCTGTCTTTTTTTTTAAACCATATGCTACTCTCACTTTATTCTGTTGTCTATATTTTTCAATTTGACTTGCTTTTGTGTTTTTTTCCTTTCTTTTTTTGTCAAAATTATCTTGATTGGTTTTTTTAGATAATCCTTTAAAAGAGAGATAATTGCCAGTCTCAAAAAATCTCAACAGTGTGTGACACTCGCTCATTCATTGATTGTGGTGACATTATAGCAAATGACCCATTGAAATTCACTCAATGAATGAATTCCACACACCGCTAGAATGTTTTTGGGATGATTATCTTTATCATTTTTACGAATGGAATGGTGAATGAATTTGTTGTTTCATGTACCATTTATAAGTTTGGATTATTTCCTGAAACAATAATATTTTGTATCTCTACCCTGTAAACGTATTTAAAAGAGTGGAGATTGTTTGTGAACGTGGGTCTGTGTTATAGTCAAGTTTTGGTTCGTGGGCTCATGTTGGGCTTCAGTATTAAATTAACAGAATTTATTTTACTCCAACCCGGCCCAATTCTGAATTTTGTTCCCAACTCCTTCCAAATCCGGATTTTACACAATTGAATAAGAGGAATGTTACACTCTCAATTTATAACTCATTTTACCCTCGATCCATGTCATGTCAGATAGTCTTTCCATGTCATGTCAGATAGTCTTTGATTATAAAGACACATAAAACGTCCCTTAATCCATATGACATAATCCTCATTGATTATAAACACGACCCCTTAACATCCCAACACTTTCAAAATTGGGGGTCTACACTCTTGACTCTGGACACTTTACCCACAAAAATGTCTTATTAACACATTACCAACAAAAGAAACAAGGCATAGCGAATCAAGACATTGATTTGATGAAGATGGCTGGTGGAATCTACATGGTTCACCACGTTAAAAGGTATTGCACTGCCTCTTCCATCTTGATCAAAGACGGTACGCTATTGTCAGACCAGCAACGTGGCCCCAAGATTTAAACTGAAATGTCTGTTTCTTGTAATTAATAAAATACTAAGACCCACGAAGATTTCACATGCAATCACATGATGCCAGAAAGACATGCAACAACAACAATATTCATCATAAACCAACATATATAAGTTATCATAAAATGAACACTGTGGAGGCCTGGAAGGAAGGGAAGAAGATGTAATCCATCATACAGAAACTAGGAAGCTGACAATCTTACTAGGTCAGTTTACACGAGATTAAACACACCAACAAACTCAAAGAAACACCATCACTAGCCTAGCATGTTCACATATGTTTCAAACCTGAAATACTGCTCTCTCTACATGCTAGATTCTCCCGAGGAATATTAATTCAAGTGTTAAAGGTAGCAGATTTGATCAGTTTGAAGTATCACCTTACTGGGTCTGCACATTAGGCTTCCGAGCCACAAAGAAATACAAAGGGGTGAAGATCTCTTTCCTGAAAGTCACACAGTTATAACATCATGTCATTTTCCGCACCAACACAGGAACCAAAAAAATATATGTATACATACAAGTGTGTTTGTGAGTGTACAGAACTTTTTTTTAAAAAAGGAGTATCTTTAAGGAAATATATTCATACTCTACAATTTAATTATAAGGAGTGGACTAAAACATACTCTATAACTTGCACTAAGAGGATTTTAAGCAAAACAGTAGTTTGTAGGTTAGACTGGAAAGTTGATACTATAGGTATAAGTAAAATAGCCAAGGAGGACAGAAGGATCTGGATTTGAAGATGATATAGAGGAGAAGGGATTCTCACCTTCCACCCTCAACTAACCCCTCTGCAGCCTTCTCAAGAAAATCTTGAACCCTCTGACTTCCATTTGGAGCAAGTCCTACATATTCTAGGACCTTGACCTATAAAGGCACATAAATTCAAGTGAACTGTTTGAAATTTTTTACGGATAGTAGGTTACATGTAACATGACACTATATATTCCATACAAGAAATTATTCAATGAACAGGGGTCTTAAAACATGATGTACAACAAGGAGAAAGCATTTGATTCTTTACCATGTTTCTAGTAAAAAATCGTCCAACAGCGGTTAGACGAAAGCTACTCAGAGAGAAATGGTTCTTATCCAAAGGTAAGTACCACGGTATTGGTGAGTCTGCAGCAAGATCTTTCTCCCACACGACCTTCACACAAGAAAATATGTCTTATATGCTGATCATGTTTTAAAAATCTTTTAAATCCCATTTAGAACGAGTTAAGAGAGGGATAGAGCGAGAATTTGCAACTCACGTCAAATCCAGCCTTTTTTAGGGCCTCAAGGCATTGTCTGGTCAACCGAATGTCTGGAAGCCCGTCACCGATTTCAATTTCTGCCTGTGTAGATATCATTTTTGGATTCACAATCATTCAAACTTAAATCACCTTTGCAATTTTAACTGAAGGATTGTAAAAATTGTATGACACCTTAATTTTTTGATGCTCTTTATTCTTGGGATCAAAAGCATCAGTCATGCACCATTCATATGCAGCAAAGCACTGGCCAGGTTTTAGGACTCTGTAGATCTCGCTGTAGCATCCATACTGACAGAACAGATTTCAGAGAGAGTAGATACAAGGTTAATAGTTTACAAACATAGATCCAAAGTTGTAACTTGCAAGCTGATGAAAACTAAAAATTTAGCATTTTCAACAGACATACCGCATCTGGTGCATGGCAGGTAGCTTCAATTGCATATACTGCATCAAAACTATTGTCAGGAAATGGCATTTTCATGAAGTCGGCCTGCACAAATAAAAAAAAGAAGATAATCTCCAACCTCAAACCATTTTATCCCATCTGAAAGTACTGAACAAAGAACAACACAGAGTAAGAAAACAAAATGCTGAAGTCCTCACTAAAGTAAAGAAAATAACAATAACAAAAACTAGACCAAGAAAAACCAACCTTGATGAAATCGCAGGTCTGCTCCACTCCTGCTACACGGTTAAGCACCTGTGGAGCAACAGCAGCCCATAAGGAGTCAGGCATCTTAAAGATCAAGCAATTCAGTGCCACGAACTATAAGAAATCCATGAACTATAGGTTGGCAATGGCAATCCAAAGAAATAGACCAGTGGCCACTGTAAGTACAGGTACAGTCAGTCATAAAAAAGTAATAAACATTCCATACAGGAACAGTTAGTCATGAAAAAGTAATGAACATTCCATCTATTTTGACTTACTTTAAAAACTAAAAATTAACAAGACTTCACACTCACAGAACAGGGGATCCTGATGACAAAATGAAGAGAGAGAGAAAAACACTTGTATAAAGTAGCACTAGCTTCTATATTAACTTTATAACCAAAACGAGAAACATGGCGTTTGTACCTTCCCCCTTGATATCTGATATTCATTGTTGTTTAACCCTGTAACTGATGTTGAGCTGCAGCAAAACCATACACATAATCATTCTCTACAGGTTTGAGCCAAACATTACAACCATTATAGACAAAGTATTATCTATCATGTGAGATTATGGATAAAGTTAGTTGGATGTCTGTCCAACAAGCAACAACATTGCTTCTTCCCAATTAAGACTGAGCATTAAGAAACAACCAAACCCAGAAAATATCCGTCATTTCCTATGGGAATAAGATATCAATAATTAAGGGGCAGAGCACGGAGAGATATTGATAATTGCCAAAAATAAATTGGAAAACCACTCACATGCTACTGAACTTAGTAGCAAAAAAAGGAGCGTTGTCAGAGCATTACTTCCATGGTTGATGACACACTAGTCTAATCCATAATATAAGCTAAAAATTCCAAACAAGAAGCCCGGGAATAGACTGCCATTCACCTGAATCGTGCAATTTCTCTTAATGGTCCACCGATTCCACATCCTACATCCAACACCTACAATGACATAGATAAAATTTAGTCAACATATCAAACAAAAGGGTGTTTACAAGATTCAAGAGAATTACAAAGACCTTTTGCCCAGGCTTCAAGCCAAGCTGTAAAGCAAGGAAGTGTTCATGTCGTTTGATGCTCTCTGGAAGAGACTCCCCTTTCCATCTACAGAAAATGATCAATATTGATGTTAATTAGATCCATCAGCTGCATTAGCAAAAGCAACTTCTGATTCACTTGAATACAAGCACAGAAAATATGAAAAGGTTACCTGGGTGCAAAATGGAAAGACTCCCCCCAACCAAACTCATAAAAGCTGGTAACAAGATCATAATATTTATTAACCTGCACCGAAGATGGTTATTTTCGTATGGCTAACAAATAATATCCGTCGGTTAGAAAAATCAACGGCTTATCTCCCATATACACAATTTCCAATAGCCAATCAAATTGTCAAGTCAGATATTGACCAACAGAAGATTGATAAAGTAGACGATTGGAAGCTCATTTAACATCCAGCAGACTCAAAAAGTTGAGAACAATGGGCTCCGGCGGTCCGCTTACCATGTCAGTGTAGTTCTCTTTTCTATCTTTCTCATCACCTCCATAATGGACATGATACTTCTCATACCTGCACCATTAAGCTAAAACTTCTATCACAAAATTAAGAGAAACCTAGAAAATCTCAAAATGTTACAACCATCAATCAGTTCTACTGAATGCAAAGATCTTTCAGAACATCTAGTGAAGTGCCACACATGAATCCTTGATCAATAATAACAAAATATTCACACCTTATGCACGCTTCCACTACACTGTACTAATATTAATTGCTCCCTCTTCCATTTACAAAATCAGCCATTAAAAAAATTTGATACAATTATTGCTTCTTTTTTTTTTTTTCTTTTATCACATTTGCTCTGAAAACAAATAAAGTTTTAGATTCTACTCGGCCATCAAGAAAGTCACAGCAGATCTAACCTACTACATTCCAGGAAAAAGACAGTTTGAAAACGCATGCACACGATTGGTAAAACTTACTTGATTTAAAAACCCCAAATCAAATCCTCATCAATCGAAACAGAAACAGCCAAACATCCCCATATACTGAAGTACAAGCAGCCTAAGAATGAGATAAATTACTTATCGACAGCGGAGAGGACATCGTCTTTCTCGATCTTGCCACCAACTCCCGAAGCCAGATCCAACGCCCCAGCCTTCGACATTCTCGAGGGATCTAAAACAAACAGCACAAATAACATTTTTCATCAACAAACAGAAACGAATTCGACAAAAAAAAAAGAAAGTAAGATTAAGATGCAGGTGGTGAATCTCGTGCATGGTGAAATCGAAAGCATATGACCTGAACGACAGAGGAGAATCTGCGAGAGAGGCCAAACAGAGATGGAGATAGAGAGAGAGAGTGTGGGAGGGATTCGCGAAATGTTGTGTTTGTGTATATAAAATGGGGATTTTTAGTTTTTTTGGAACAGAAAAGAGAGAATATCGGGAGCGTAGAATATTTGGCAGCAAAGTACACATTTACATTCACGTGGAAAGTAACTAATAAAATGATTTTTTAAATATGTAAAATCTAAATAATAAAAAGATGCACACAAAAAAAAATAAAAAATCTAATGGGTATCATCATATGGCCACCTTTGGTCATATTCTTGATTCAATGAGAGAGGTTCAGGTCTGTGTTGGAATGGGGCAGTATCATTATTATGTGTCTCGGAAGTGCAATAGTGTTGCTCATTATGCATGGGAGAATATCTATGGATTTTGTGTATGATATCCGAGAAAGATATCATATGAATTTATCTTTTGAACATCCGATATGAGTCAGAATCGGAAGTAAAAATTTACCATCTAATGACATCATAAATTAGATTAAAAGCCCATTACATGACCATAAAAATACTACTCTTCTGTCCTCTAAACTTCCTTTACCAAAGGTAGGAAAACTGAACATTTCGGCCCAAAGTCATAGAATCTGAAGGCCTTCTTGACTAGTGTCATCTCAGCAAGCTTCACTAGTCACTACTTTTGCAGTTTGGTTTACATTTTGCGTTGGATGTGATTCTTGTTATCGAAGTCCATCAAAGCCCTGGAAATCTGTTTATGGAACTAAGCAAGGATGAAAGTTTCTTTATGGTTTTATGAGAACTCCAACTATTGTTAAAGTTGAAGGTTGAGGCTCTGAGTTCTAACCAAAACCACGCAATTTTAGACGCAGCCAGCGAAGTCATTTACAAATGCGGAGTGGTAGAAAGAAATCTGGCATTAGGTCGCTAAGTAGAAAATCATTAACAAGCCCATCAAGGCATCAACCATCTTAAAGCTATACAGGTAATTCAAACTCTATTTATCATCTCTTTCAAATGGCTTGCTTCCATTAACGGAACCTGTTTGTAACGTAAACAGATTTTATAGTTCCTGTACAGATTCAGGTTAAGCAGCACAAAAGAGGCAAACGGAAGACGGAAACTAGAAAGATTGAAGAAAAGAAAGAAATAACTATATTAAAACGCTAGAACAAACAGGAACCAACAAGTTATAGTACAACATACAATGTGCAGCAGTAAGAACTACCTGTCATGATGAACATTTTAATCAAGAACCCAGTTTTTTTTTTTTTTGTTTTTTGTCAGGCAATCAAGAACCCAGTTGATCAGCCAATCACATTGTGAAATTCCGTCTAGTAGATTCCATTTTCATTAATAGATCTTTGATATCTGCTTCCATTCTCATCTTCATATTGAAGTATTCTCGATGTGCCCTTTCCAAAGCCTGAAATTCCTCAAATTTCTCTTTACGCGTTTCCTCAGACTCGTCTAGACGCAATTTTGCAATTCTACTTGCATACTCTTCCTCAGTCTTTTCATTCTTTGCAATTGCAATACGTTTCAAGCCCTCTGCTTCTCTTCTTGCATCATCAGCACGTGCTTGGAACATCTTAGCCTCTGCTTGCTTAATTCTCACAACGCTCTCCAGTTCATCAAAAACCGGTTCCTTTTGGATGCTTCTCATCAACTCCGACTCCAGAGGGCGCTTTTCATTCCTGTCATCATAGTGGCTTGGAATTAGGCTGCCTGACCGTTCCAACTGAGGAGCTTTTTCCATACGAACAGACTTAAGCCAACCACTGTCCTGGCTGGGCCCTGCAATCCCATTACTTGCTTTCACTTGTTCCTTCATCGAGAATGTTGTATCCTTGAACTTTGAAGAATCAGTTTCTGCAATCAAAGGAGATATAAATGGTAACTACATGGTTTAGGCGGCAAAACCTAATAGAAATTAGTCAAAGCACACCATCAAAGCCATGAAAATTATATTGTTTTGTCACAAAATGAGATCTGTACTTCAGCCAATTCAAGTTATGGTCTAGATTTCTATTGCTTGAACAGACACCCTGATCAATGCCACACATAAAACTCCATGCAAGACCAGAAAACCAAGAATGTGCATAATGTCTTCATATCACTCAATCCACTCCAGTTGAACGAACACAATCATGAATTTTAAAATGCTGCCAATCGAAACGAAACTTGCTTAGTTTACTGTTTAAGAATTAGTGAGGATTTTAATGGTCTGAAGAGCCCGTTGGAAGGTTTTACAACTGTGTTGCTATAGATTTCAGGAATTCCTCCTTTAAAAGATGAAAGTCTACTGGACATATCACACAAGCCATAAAGAAGAAAAGCAGTTATGGACCATGTAAAAAGATCAAAATAAACTCTGTTACCGCCTTTGAATACAAGGCGTCCAAAGTATCATGCATATAGGAGTACATTTGACCACTGCACGAAGAATCCGCCATTACGTTGCACCTTTCCCAACAGCAACAGAGTATTTCAATGCAAGGTTTAACACGTATAGCTTTGTTTCGACAAAATCAAAAACTTAAACAAAAATCAGAGGGAAAAAAATTATAAAGTGGTATAATTAGAAGTTTTCACCATTGCACACCACATTCATCTATAGGAAGCCGTGTTAAAAGCTAAAAACGTTTGACAGCAACGAAGGTCGTACTATAAGGAAGAAAAAAAAAGAACTTACCAGTCAGGAAACTCATGAGATTACTATAAACCTCAGGAAGGTCAGACTTATTAGCAACCAATCTTGCCAGAATCTGGTGAGCAATTTCATGCAGCCGTTTACCTCTCACATCCTTGCTTCCACGAAAAATCCTCTTGACATATTCAAGTTCCTCACAAAATGTTTCCATAGTCCAATCCTTAGAAAAATTTAGAAAAACCTCCTTCACAAAACCAAACATTTCAGAAGGAAGATCACAAGCCACACAATGGAACTGCATCTCAGTTGTCCCTTGAGCCCCAGTTGCACTCCGCCCATTTCTAATAAAAGACTCCCGCAGTGCACAGTCCACATGGCACCAATGTAGACAGACATCACACCCAACCCAACTACATGTGTTAGATGCCATGTCAAACTTTGAACAAATAAGACACATACAAGCACTGCAAAAACCATTTTTCTTCACGCAAACTTTGCAATCACATTCGTCCACTGGCAAAGGATTCCTACAAGATTGATTTCTGCATTTTAAGTTGAGAAAGATCTCAGCTATATCAGAAGATGAAACACTGCTGTCTAGCTGAAGATACTCCGGTAGACCAGTTTTCAAAGCAACCAAGATTTCCAACTGTGAACGGTGGGATTTTAATAACATCTCCAAGGTTAAGTCAGACCTATTCTGCAGTGCATTCTGAACTGCATCTAGTTGTCCATGCTTCTCTGCACTAAACATGATTTCACGAATGCTCTCTTTTAGACGTGACACGGATTGTCCCGTCATTTCGTGAAACTTTCTTGCCATCAAGTGAACAGGTTCAGAAACTATCCTGCTAATGATTGTCTCCACAAACGCAGCCCCACCAATAAGAAATTGCTCTTGTTCCTTCTGGCTACTTGTTCTATACAAGTTACCGCTATGCTTCTCTCTCACTGATCTCTTCTTTTCGAAACTATAGTTGGAGACAATTTCGTGAGATCCTACACTGTGCGAAGGGGATTTAACATCGTCCTGATACTTAGGTTGTCCTCCTGACAGCTGTTTATGAAAACTCAACTGCCTCTCCAGTCCATTGGGCATCTTCGAGCTTGCCTGCCTAGGCTGACCATTTGAAATACCCTGTAAAGGTTGAGACTGTTGAAGAGAGCTATTACCGTTCATTAGGATTCTTTGATACAAAGGAACTTCTTTATGCCTTGAATCATTCTGAGACAGTCCCTGCCAAGCACCTTGAGATAGTTGATCAATTCCCTGAAATATAGGGCGGCTATGGACTGATTGTTCATAATTGTCCAATGAATTCTGAGTCAACGAACAGCTTGGGTTGTGATAAAATGACTGAGAACCTGAAAAAGACATTGATGCAGTAAACCCATCAGAATATGTATGAAATGTGTTAGTTAAGGACTGAACACTCCTTGCATGACTAGGGGAACTGGGAGCCACGTTTGAATCTCTTGATGCGCCAATAGGTAATAAAACATTTGGCAAGCTAAGAGAAAGATCAAGTGGCTCAAGTGTTAACTTGTCATCTCTCTGCTTAACATCCACTGCTTGGTCAGCTTTCTCAGCTCTTCGAACAAGCGAACTAGAAAACAATTCAAATCCCCTTGTACTCGGCCCTTCCATGTCATCATCCCTGAAAGGTATTGCATCTCTTGATTCTCTTCCCATCCATACATTGTCTTCCACATAATCAACAACACGGAGAGGTGTGACACCCACGCTTTTGCCTTTGTCTTTAACATTCTGCTCAGAACCTTCTGATGCAACATTGGTATTCACTTCAAGCTCTGTAGCATTTTCCTCATTTGAATTTGGCATTTCAACATCCTCCATCTCTACCTCTGCCTCAAGATCAATTCCCTTGTCTTGCTTACTTTCCCCCTCCAAATCATATGATTTATCAGCAAACGTACCATTTCTTGTTTCTTCCAGAGAATCACTACTCTTCTTTAAATTATCTTCCACCTTACATTCATTACTCTGCTTTAAACCATCTTCCTCCTCCTCTTGTTCCTTGGCATCAGCGGTTGCAACTCCAATATCATCATGACCACCGGCAGACTCATCATCTAAGTTCTTCTCAAACTCATTTACCTTATCACAATCATCCACCACATCTTTCATCTTGAAAGGATCTCCTTCTTTTGTCTCTTCCTCTACGCCTTCCACAATTTTATCGGTCTCCTCAACCCTTAATTCACTCTGAACATCCTCAGCCTCACTAGGATCAGCATCCAACCCATCATCTTTTCTACCTTTGATCTCATTGTCATTTTCATCATCAGTACAACCTTGAAAAGATGATTTGGGTTCTGGTTCAAGTTCCCCCTCTTCCATCTCACTACTAATCCCACTGTTGCCCTTCCACTCTACTTTGGTCTTCTTCATTTCCACACTCCTAGACTGCTCACACCCTGAATCCTTTGACCATGTGGGCGACCTCTCCTTCACCCTCTCCCTCTCGCTCTCATTTCCCTTCCACTCCCAGACCCCCCTGGCCTTCGATTGCTCACTCCCTGAATCCCTTGACCAGCTCGGCGACTTCAACATATCCCTGGATCCCATCGGCGACCTTACACCACTACTTCCTCCTCCCCTCTCCTCCAACTCCTTGCTGCCTGCACTGAATTCTTTACTATCAGAACCTCTACCACCATAACCAAATCTTCGCCATGAGGAGACACTTCCCTCTCGCCTTGAACGATCCCTCTCGGATCTAAACCCCTTTGGGAACTCCCTTCGAGGAACAGAGAAACTCTCTGAGCGGTGAATTACCCTATCTCCACCACCTCCATCGCCACTATACCCATCTCTACTGCAACTGCTGTATCTATCAAACCCTTTCCTCCGATCAAAGCCATCAAATTCATGATTAGATCGCTTACGTATAGGACGATCATCATCATCCCCACTGCGATTGTACCTGCCTGAGGATGAAGATGAAGACATCAGATTCTTCCGTGCATTATCAGATTTATAGTAGAAGCTCCGATGTGAAGAAGATGACCGATTCGGGTTCGACTCTTTGGAGGCGAGCTTCTCACTATACGAATCAAGATCGTCACTCGATGTCAATCTCTTCATTATGTGACTAAGTACACAACAAATGCTCCAATCTTGTAAACAACGACAGCAACAACAAATTACAGCTCAGCAAGCAAGTTTGAGCCTCGAAACCCTAACATGCTGGCCCCAATTCCAAAACAAATTTACAACAACAAACCAACAGAGCTAGGGTTTTTCCTTTTCGAAACCCTAATCTTGGCTACTGTACACCAGTAAGAAAAAACAAACCCAACAACAACAATCACAGCCACATATACACCCAACAACAAAAGACAAAGCAAGCTCAAGGCTTCGAAACCCAAAAAATCTCACAAAAAATTGAAGTACAATCCACAAAAATTCCCCTCCACCACCATAGCTGCAAATACCAGAACCTCTTCAAGCTTCAGATTCAAACTGGTTCCAGACAATAAAGAGATGAAGCTAAATTCACAAATGCAGAAGCATGGGGTAGTCACCGGATGTAGAAGGTAGCCGGCGAGGAGAATCCGATAGAAGGAGAAGAAATTTATGGTGTTAGGTGTTGTTGGGGGAATACAAGTGAGGTCATATTTTTCGGGAAGAAAACGAATAATAAAAAGTGCTTGTCGTTTCAATGCCCTTTATTATCATAGTCAACGCAGTTTAACTACACTTTTTTTTTTTTACAGATGAAGAGAGAAGCTTGGATGAGACGGACGGCCGTGATTGAAAGATGAGGCTTTTGTCGTGTGGGATGCTCGGTAGGTGTTTGACGACCTCTTATTTTGATTAATTGTGTTTTTTTTCCCCCAATTTTTGGCGGGTCTTATTATTGGATTGAAAATATTTTTACAGCAACACGACGTATCTTTAACAAATTCAGTCAAAACAAGTAATTAAATAACGTAATAACGAAAGTCAATATAATTAGACAACGTAATAACGAAGTCAATATAATTAGAAAATGTAATAACGCAATTTAATGCAATTAGATAATTTAATACTGTTATGACTGGTTATGGAAGAAATTATTAGTAATACAAAGAGTTTTCCATATTTTTATATTAATTTCTAAAAAATTTTAAATAGATAAGCTTTCCCTATAATGTCTTCAATCAATCAATAATATTGGAGCTGATAGATTACTTATTAAGAAGGTTGCAATTTTCAATCTACTTTTATGGGTAGATGAGAAAGTACACGTGAAGTTTACAATTTAAGATCTATGATTAATGACTGCGAATTCTCATATAGAAAAATATGTTCAAGATATTAGATGTTAAAAAAAATATTGTTAATGTACAATTTTCTAATAGAGATATTTATTTTGTGTGCAAATTTTTTTCGAAATTAAAAGTATTTTTTAAAAAAATATTATTATATAGTTATTGTTTTTGGTTGATTTCCCAATTGCTACTATTTATGTGAAAGTAATTTAAATTGAAAAAAAAAAAAGCACACGTAAATGTTCTTTTACATATTTTTGTAACATTTTTTATACATATTTTTGTAAGTTGATTCGACTTCACAAGTGCCAATAAGATTTTAATTTTGAATAATCAATTTCAAATATGGTTCAGGTGTCACGTGATTGGACATCCGAGAAACAAAGATTCTGCTAATAGACAGAGATGTTACAGCTTTAATCAAACTTCATTGAGATTTGCGCCTGCATAAATCACAACCTTACACGTTTTATTTTTGGACACGTGTAAGAGGATGCTGGGAGTGAACCACTTCATGGGAAAATGGCAAAATTATCTTTATGGGCTGGGCCAGAAGCTATAAGGCCCAGCCCATGTCAAAACCTTATCAAAAGGTCAGTATTTAATGTCCCTTTTCGGGGACCGTCTCACGTCCACCCGACTGTCAGTCCACCCTCAATCCACCCTTGTTAAAAACCGTTCGATTTAAAATATAAATTTTGGAAAAGACCATCATAACCTTCACATATAATTTTAACACTCTTATTCTAATGGGGTGGACCATCCACTCTTTTGAAGGAGGTGGAACTTAGTAAAATCCCCCTTTTCGTAGGAGATATTTTTATGCTCTCAAACAATGATCTTCCTCTAATTGAACTCCAATGGCAGCTCTCTCAACTGGAAATTTTGTTCACGGCACCTGTATTATTCATCAAGAACTGAAAAAGTACAACTACTACCCAAGAACTCTATCATGCCAAATCAGAGAATCATCATCAGCTGATCAAACACCAGTTGCAGAGACAAAGATAGACAACCAGAAGAAGAATAAGAAGAAATTGTCAGAAGTGTTTGTGAGTGGGTTAGACAAGATTGGGAAAGGATTGAAGGATTACAAGTGTTAACAGAAGAAAGGAGACTGGAAGGACTTGGTGTTGATGAGCTTATCATTTGCTGTTTATGTCTACATCTCTCAAAAGATTGTTTGTGCTTATTGTGCTTCGATGCCCATGCTCAACCAATCATGGTAGATATAGGGTATATATATCATCACTATTTTCTATGTGATATATATATATATATATTAGTTTTATTTTTTACACTTTTTTTTCTTTTCCACCAAAAGACTCAAAATGTTTGTTTTGATTTTCTCTCTGTATTGTAATCTTGGATTTTTTTTATAGTATCCAAATTTATTCAGTTTAAAAAAAAATGAAAATTATTCATAGAACTTACCAAGCTAAGGGACTGGTGCATCCCTTTATCCGCCTGTGAGGCCAATAGATTCACCATGTATGACTTAATGATCTCCTCAACTTGCTCCTCTATTTTCTCCTCATATCAGGCATTCATTCACAACCACTATTGACCAACAAGAGTTGAAGAAACTTTGACATTCCTCTTCTGCATTTGGGAGGAAAAGAAAAAAAAAAGTATGTGAAATTATTGCTCTCTGATTAAGAAGAAGTAAAAAATTCAAACTAAATAAAGAAGAAAACAAGACAGAGGTGAAGAGGAATGGCTGCAAACAAGAATGCTACTGCATCCAACAGTGGGTTCAATCAATGTCAACATATTTTCACAAAGACCGTCTCCAATGGAGGAATGATTTTAGGGTTCATCTTGGCCTTTATTTTAAGCAATGTTGTGCACCACTCTCTCAAGCCTCTTTCACAACCTCGTTTAACTTCAGATATTGCTGTAAGTCTCTCTCTGTCTGTCTGTTTTCATAACTTGTAAGAACAGAATGAATAATAATCTCTCTTTTGGTTCCTTGGAAATTCTCTACTGAATGCAGATAGGGTTGTTTCTGGGGAACATACCTTATATACGTGACTCCTTCCATGAAAAATGGGTAGTAACATTGACCAATATAGCTGAATTTGGAATGATGTGCTACATGTTTGTACTGGGGATTGAAATGGATCCATATGTGCTACTCAAACCACCTACTCGCGACGCGATTGTTGCCTACGCTGGAATGCTATCCACATTCACCTTAGCTTGCAGCATAACTCCCTTTCTGTACTTCTCAGAAAAACCGAACATTGGTTTCACATTCACCTTGTCGTTTACTCTGTCCGGTAGTGGTTCTCATATACTAACAAGAATCATAACAAATCTCAAAATAGGCAAGTCAGATATTGGAAAGCTTGTGATCAATGCTGGTGTGCATTCTGATATGATCTCCATGCTTTTCCTCTCAGTTGGATACATCTTTGTAGCTAAAGAGAATAATGACGATGTTAATGCCCGAACAAAGCAGATGGTGAAAATGACGTCTGCCCTGGTCATCCAGACAGTTTTCACAGCCAAGATTTCTCCCATTTTTATGAATTGGGTTAACAATGAAAATCCTGAAGGTAGACCCATGAAAGGACCTCACTTAGTGCTCTCTGTTGCCTTCATGGTCTTGGTATGCAGTTGTTCGCCATGGTTTAAATACAGTCCCATTCTGAGCGCATTCATGGCGGGGATTTTCCTGCCAAGTGAGGGAAGAGTGTCCAAATGGGCAGTTGGCAAAATTAACTACTTGTTAACCATACTTTACTATCCAATTTTCTTCTTTTGGGTGGGTTATCTTGCTGATTTCCGCAAATTTGAAGGTGGCAATTGGCTGACATGGGCAAGGTTTTTCGTCCTTCTCCTGATTACAATGGGAGGAAAAATTGTTGGAACTCTCATCTGTGGAGTAATGTTAGGGTTTCATTGGAAGGAATCAGTTGAACTGGGTTTGCTACTGACTCCAAAGGCTCATTTTCACATATTCATGGCTATTCTTGGAATTATAGTAAGTCTCTTTGCTTTCTTTTTCATATGATTCTGCTTCAGGATGAACATTTATTTGTCAAACTGTAGTATTAAAGGGAACATGAATTGGTGGCAAAAGTAGATAAGCAATATAAGAAGTAAGAAAATCATACTGACCTTGTGAAAATTTGTGTTGATTAACCGAAAGGAGAATAAATCCACAAGTATTACAACTTGTATCGAGATCATTATTGTATTCTTTCTCACGGTTGTCCACGCCCCATCAGTCGTGAAACAAATCATCAAGCGTGCAAGGAAACGAGCACCAACCCGTAGGATGACACTCCAGTGGCTTGATCCAACGAATGAGCTTCGAATTTTATTATGCATACAAGGGCCTCAAAATGTTTCTTCTACAATCAACTTCATGGAGATTTCTCGCGGAGCGGCAGAACCTGGAATGCTTGTTTATGTCTCTGACATTATTGAACTCACAGACCAAATAGCTGCCACAGTGGTCCATGATAAAGGGGTGGACTCTATAATCGTGACTGACAAGGAAGTGACCAAGACAAGAGACGAAATCACCAACACATTCCAAGCTTATGTCGATGAGAATGGAAATGGCATCACACTTAGGCGCACACTTGCTCTCTCATCACTGAATAGCATGGCTCAAGATATCTGTGTCTTAGCAGAGGACTTGATGATCTCCCTCATCATATTGCCATTTCACAAGACCCAGCATCCAGATGGAACGTTGGATGGTGGCCATCCTGGATTTCGTTATGTAAATCGTAAGGTAACTACACAAATTTGATAATCCTGAAGAGACGTAACTTGATAGTAATGTTAGTGAAGTAGTGGAGTTGAAACTAAAAGAAGAGAAGAATAGGTTAGGAAGAACAACGGGACCTGAGGGTTTCAAGAGTCTTGTCTACTAATATTATTACAGCTTGGAAAACAAAACAATTTCAATGTAGGTAGGACATGTTTTCAGATCATAGAGAGCTAAACATTACCTATTTATTTGCACAACAGATAAACAATCAATTATTGCAGAATAGGATTTGTTGCCATTGATGCTAAGTGGTTATTCTTCAACAACAAAGAAATCATTATACTGCAAATTATTACCTGATGCTAATAATCTTTTTCAACAGGTTCTCAGGAATGCTCCATGTTCAGTTGGGATTCTAGTTGACCGTGGTTTCGGAATGATTGGGAAAATATCAAGGTCACAGATATGTCTCAGCGTTGCAGTCATATTCATTGGTGGCAGAGATGATCGTGAGGCATTAGCCTATGCAAGTCGTGTAGCAAGACATCCTGGAGTAAAGCTCACGGTTATAAGATTTCTGCTTGATACCAATCCAGAGAATGCATCAAGAATAGCTGCTGGTTTCAGAATAAATATTGCTGAGCAGGAGCTAGAGATGAAACTTGATGACGAGTGCTTCGCAGAATTCTACGAGAGACAGGTTGCAGGAGGGCATGTAGCTTACATGGAGAAGCATCTTGCCAATTCAGCTGAAACATACTCTACACTGAGGTCACTGGAAGGGCAGTATGCACTCATAATTGTAGGTCTCGGAGGAAGGGTGAACTCCGTATTGACAGTTGGAATGAATGACTGGCAACAATGTCCGGAATTGGGTCCAGTAGGTGATGTTCTTTCAGGCCCTAATTTCTCTGTCAGAACTTCAGTATTGATCATTCAACAACATAATCAAAAAGGAGAATTGGATGGCCTGGATGATGACTTCTCTGTGATGTAAGAAACAGAATGTCAACTGTAGTGAGATAGTGTAGAACTTTAGGACACTTGTTATAGGAAAATACCAAAGTTACTTGTAAAGTTACAGTTGGTAGAAATGCATACTTACTTTCTCAAAACATGACAGAAATTACTCAACAATGTGCTCCAATCTCAACTAGACATCTATTTCTTTCAGAAGTACAGCCATACTTTTCAGATTCTTTTGAGACATTATATGTTCCTGAGTCTTCATCTATACAGCTTCTAAGAAGAGAACACAGAAAAAAAACTGTGCAAGAATACAAAATACTTTTATTTTATGCAGACATGTAGACACTTCACCACTGAAAATATTACAAATAAAAATGAAAGGCAAAATCAAGACCACGTCCTACCTCCACTGCGTTCTTCACAATCAAATTATTTGTCCATATCATTGATGGACTGATTATACACCCACATTGGTGAAAACTGGCTGCTTGTGTGTATCTACTTCAAGCAACATCAAATAGCTTTTGATCAACACTCAAAATGGAAAAAAATTCATTATGCACAAAATAGTCATAGACCTCGTGCAGTAAATGGGAGCAAAGCATACAAGACTAACATAAATTGACACATTCAAACAACGATTTCTCGGTGTAAATATACAGAGCGTTTCGTGATTGCCAATAGTATACAAGACTATTAGGAGCAATCATACTCGAAGGTTATCGTCAGAATGATTTTCCAAATGCTTTTGCTCCACAAGTACCTTTTCAAGAGCATCCACAAAGCTTGATAAACTGTGCCACATTTGTACATCCAAGGAATTTGCTGCTTCCTCAACCTTGCAAGGAAAGCTTAAAGAAACATCCTTTGAATGATGATTTGTGCTCTTCAGAGAAACCAACTTCAGTGCAGAATCTGACAAAGGCCAACCTTGCGAAACCTTTATGAATGCATCAACTCCCACAACCAAATGAGCAACTATAGTCTCATCTCTATCCAGGTACTCAAAGGAGTGCCTTGATTTATTTGCACTCTTCACCACCAATTGTCTCAAAGTGCACAATATAATTCTGTCTTGCACTTTTCTCATAAACCATGCCAATGACGATCTTGTTTCCAGTGCCACCAATGGGCAGAACAACTGCCTGAAAGATTTTGCAGCATCGACAATATCTCCAATGTATACATCATTCGGAAATATCTCAACTGTCTTTATATCCATTGTCCCGTCCAGGATTTCAAGCAGTAATTCATGATTTACATCAAATGGTTCAGAAATATCTTCCACACTTTGCTGGCTTAAGAATTCCGTTTTTGGAAGGTATGTTTGCAGTGACAACCTAATGCTGGTTCCATCAAAGTCAATGACCTTTAGACCTGTCAATGCATCCTCAATCTGTCCAATGGCACCAACCCTTTTAATTTCGAAATCAAGATCCTCTAAAGACCTCAAAATGTTTTTGCTTTTCTCAAACTGGTTTTCAAGATCCAAAATCTCAAATCTTTGGTCTCTATGAATACTTATCAAATCCAATTGATCCTCCCCTTCTGTAGAGCTAATAACATGTGCATCGTCTTTTACTTTCTCCAGACTCTGTGATTTAATAAAATCCAACGAATATTTCAAAGCTTCAAGATCACTCTCCAGCTGACTACAATCTTTGACATGAGTGTTTGTCAAAGCCTCAATTTGGTCACATATTTTAGCACTTTCAGCCTCTGTTGCACTAAGTTCTTCTTTCAAGTGCTCTGTGAGTGTATCCAAGTCTTGAATACCCAACAAACTCACATCAGAGAGTTCTGACATAATCTGCTCCACTTTGTTCTCGAGATGGAGAGCACAGTCTCGCAGTAAATTTTCAGACTCCGAAGGGGGAATTTCTGATAAATCTTCATTGTAGATAGTTTGAATGTCCGTGAGCTTCCTTAACCGACTGCTAATGATATCTAGATCGAGAAGTTCTGAAGAGAGAGTTGCTTCCATGCAATCCCCCATTCGCTGGCTCTCTTTCACAAATCTCCTCTCCTGCTCAGATTGCTAAGGCTGCAGAATAGAGGAAAATAAAGTTCATCACTTCATCTACTACACTCCCACTTAATTTTCAAAACATTTGAACAGTCAAGCCAAAAGGAAATGTAAAAGAAAGAGGAACAACTAACAGTTCATTTACTTACAAAAGTTAAGTTTGATTCCCACTCCAATATTAACCGAAGGCAAACCAACTCACAACATGAGTAGCCGTTAATTCTTATACTCGTTGTGAAAAAAGTTTGAGGCTTCACTGCTTCAGGCATAATTTACCCAATAACATGATGATATAAGTCCCCTCTCCCAACAATATGTAGGAATTGCTTGAATTTTGCTTAAAATGTCAGGGGAGGAGGCATGGTAGTGAAACCGTAAAATTTAATCGGAATCGGAGAAGGGGTTTCATACTATGTTAAAATAAGCATATTTTCAAATACCAATACATGTCACAACAATAACATAATGCAATAACAATTAGATAATATCATACATGTTCAAATTCTAACAACCAAACACAAAAAAAGAAAGATTAAACCTAACTCAAAATACAGTAAGCACAACCAAGAGCAAACCAGACAGCAGGTAGAGTACAAATTACAGAACCAGTAAGCAGAGCAAAAAACAAACGAGACGGCAGAACACAAGAGAGAGTAAAAGAACAGCAGAGACTAGCAGTTTGTACAATAACAGCAGGACACAAGAGAGAGTACAAGAACCTGAGTCGACAAGAACAACAGCCAAGAGCAGACCAGATCACTAGAACTTGATTGAAGAAAGTCGACAAGAACAGCAGTCAAGAACAAAGCACCACCAGTCGTTGATTTCCAATTTTGGAAACAAACCCCAAAAATTAACAAGACCTAACCAAAATGCAAGGAAATACACCAATATGTATAACAAAAAGACGAATCAATAGTCCATACTAACCTTAACAATGATTTTGTTGCCTATGGTATGGTCCTCTCTCTCAAACGTGAACGAAACCGCATTGATTATCTTCACGTCTCGCTCGACGAAACCCTAGAAAGCAAAAAAAAATTAGGATAATGAGTTTCAAGCGTGCGTGAGTGAAAGAAACAGTGGGAAAGATAGAAATCACTTTTTGGTTCCTTCGGGATGACGAATCGCTCGCATCTCTCAACTCTGTATTCCGACTCTCTGAGGTATAGCCGTTAATGGCGGCTTTTCCGTCATTTAATTAAAATTTTCAAATTTTTTAAAACATGACCAGCGCGGGGCCGCGAGATTCATCTTAACGGGCCAGGCCAAATTACATCTTTTTAAATGCAAGGAGCTAACGTAGCAGAAAATAAATTATTTTTTAAATATAGTTGGAAAATATAATTTTCATTTGAATCGAACTTTTGAATACGCATGTGCCTAATTCAATTGATTGTCAATCGAACCACCTCTCGTTGATGGTAGAAAATAAATTTTTAAAGCCGTAATTTCACTAATGTATTTTTATATTTTTTAATTAGAGGGGTGTGGAGTTTGTGGGTGGATTTTTGAGGAATTGGATCCAACTTGGAGGAATTGTTCATGAGTTTTCTGTACAAGATAAGTTCCACCCTCATGTTATGGAGACCTATTAGGAGTTTGTTTTTATGGCTTTGGTGACTTTTTAGACGATCTGTTCAATTACTGAAATCCCTCACTTATTAGACAGTTGACTGATCATGTTTGCAGTACAAATGCTTGATTGAAGCACTGACAAGTTTATCGAAGCTTTCACAAATTTCAGTGACTAAAAGTTACATTACCCCTATCCTGATACTTATGTCGTCATTCGTAGTAGTTTTGATAATGTAGATTACTCTATCATGATGGAGGTAACTGGACTTCCACGAACATTGCTAGTCTCTTGGTTGAAGAAGGGCACTACATGTTCAATCTACGACGCCAATTTTAGGGTTTCGTAGGTTTTTGTACTTTTTAAGTGAAGGACAAGATTATTTATTTATTTTATTAATAAAATTTAAAGAGGTTTCGTAATTCGAACTCTTTTTCTTCTTTTTATTTATTTATTTTTTCTTTGTTAATTTGATATATATTATTTAACTTCCAATCAAATATTAAAGCATTCAGTAATTTCTAATGTAATGTGTGCATAGCTATGGCAAATTATTATTGTATTTTGTGTTGATGAGCATAATTCTTTTTCCACTACATATTAAATCAAAGGTGTTGCTTAAAAAAATTGGGTTAGGATAAGAGTTATAGAGTAAATGATAAAAATATTAGGTAGTTAAAAAAAAGAATTTATTTTTATGACATAATGACTATTTTTCGGTGGTGTAATGTACTTTTTGGTCATTAAAAAAATTGATCAGGTTCAACTCGGTCACTAAATGTGTAAATGTTCCAATTTAAGAACCCAAAATTGAAACTTATTCCAATATGCACAATTAGACAAATCTTCGACTATTTGGACAATCAAACTAAATTATTGATGTGACATAAAAATTCAATATGAATAATCTATCCAAACAGTGAGAGATCTATCTGTGTTTGCACATTGAAATAATTTTCAACTTTGGGTTTCTAAATAGGAACGTTTAAACATTTGGTGACTGAAATAACCAAAAGTTGAATTATCCCATTTTTCGATACCTGAATGTATATTTTATCCACATAACCAACCCCTCAAATGAACAAGATAGCAAAAGTAACACACTTCTTCCACAACCTTTAGTCCTCCAGAGACTCCATAAACTGAAAAATATACATGACATCCACAACTACTGAAATTAAGTTACTATTACACACACAGGGATTTGAAAGAGGTGAAGAGAAGGAGGAAACAATCCCATAATGAAGAGACTATGAACTCCATCACACATTTTCCCATCTAACAGTAATCAAAGCCAAGAATGAATTGCCTGCGAGATGCTGCCCACTCGGGTATGGTTTCCCCCCAAGCTCAAAGGACCTCCAGCTTTATCTGCACAAGAAAAGAAAACTCCCCATAAGGCGCGCTGTACGAAAGCATCCATCAAATGTGGTGCATTTGCATATGAACTTGTAGAAACTAGAGCAGGTAACTGAACCTATGAAGCAATGCGGGAGAGGCCTTGTAGCACCAAGGACATATTACTTTCTTTTCTTGGCCTCATTTGGAACCCCATTCCCCTGCATAATTTCTTTGCGCTGGCCAACAAGTGTTTCTTCCATGCTAATGGCAGGAGATGAATGGTAGATTGACAAAAGACCATGCCCATTGCTGTTGCTGCATGATGAATTGTGTGCTTCACAAACGTCTCGAACCGTGAATGCAATTCCTTCTTGCTGATTGTTTGATGAAGCCAATTTTCCGGAGCCATCAGTAGAAAAGCATTCAGAGCCCGACAAAGTGGTAGACTGTGTTGAATGGTTACCACCTCCATTCACGCTCTCTGATGTTGGACTCCCTCCATTATTCTCAAGCTTCTGTTTGTTCAGAAAACGACCACCACAACCTCTTGCCCTTCTCATGGCATGCAGGTGCCGAGACTCGTGAAGATATGGCTGTTAAATACAATAACACCATCTTATGTAATAAGACAAGCACAAAGATAGGTGTAAAAATACGTATCTCAAATCAAAGCAACTGAAATCGGGACAAGCACAGAAAGTACTCATTACAAAAAATCATTGGTCATTGCACCAGTTTCGTGAATAGTCACATCTAAATTGTGTTTTTCTTAGCCATTGAAAATATAAAGAGACGCTAGCAGATTCAAAGTGTTTCATCATCATCACAGCATTTAATCAATATATAATTATGAACCACCATAGCAAATTACGATCAAAATCTCCATAAAAACATTCATGAATACTTGCCTCAACTACCAATGGATTGAACTTTGTTCCCAAATTCTACAAGCCAAAACGAAGTCAAAATGAGAATAACAATATCAATTAACCAAATTCATCTTTTGCCTGTGTTTAAATTCTTTGGTATCCATGACCAACCATCTTAAGTGACTTTTTCTCAACTTCAGAACTTCCACAAATTTTACACAATATCCAAATGCAGCCATAGAGCCAACAGCACTTCCATACCAGTAAAACAAAACTTGGTCTTCTGCATGTTAAAGACAAAATATTATGTCCTAGCATGGAAGATGAATGAGTTCCATATTTGAGGCTCATGAGACTTCAGATTTGGAAGCCATCTATGCTTCTAATTGATCACAGATGAAGTTATTTGAGCTCTCTCTTTTGTAATTTTTACTGGTTTGGAAGTCACTGCAACTCCTCATTGCAAACATCCCCACTCCCGCAAAATAACGAATGGGTAGCATTTACAGTGGAATCCCATGTGACTTTCAAAATTAAATGTCATTGAAACTTTTTAAACTGAAAAATGTAATGACAAAAATAAATTTGGTAGATATATCAAAACACTTATTTCCAAGAACAAAAAAAGAGAATGCATCATGAAAAGAACAATAATAGGAAAAATCTTCCAAAAGAGCTCTTATGATCTAGTGGTGACCTTCTTACCCTTTGTATGAGGTGCAAGGTTCGATCTCCCCACCTAAAGAAAAGTATTAGTATAACTATGACTTACCAAAAACAAAGGAAAACTTTCCAAGCACTAGTTGGAAAGAGTGAAAAAACAAAGGAGAGCACTTGGTTACATTGCAAGGAAGGTTTTCCCATATGCGTAGAGAAATGTTGAGATATAAATAAAAGAATAGAGAAAATAACTAGTGTAAAGTAAATGGTAAAACAAAATGTGAGCTAAAATTGGGGAACTATTATATATAGATATAGTCCAAATTTTTCTGGACCTACAATAAATAGAAGATTCATTAACTCACATCATCTACCTTAAATAAAAAATGCGCCTAAGATACATTATTACATTCCGATGGTGTGTTAAAAAAAGCAGTATATAATTTGCTTCATTACATCTGTAATTGATATTCGCTTTGTAAGACAAAAAAGATCAGTGACCATAAAAGTCGGAGTATAAAAGAAGTGTGGTTATAGTTCCAAGTAATATCTTCTTTCTTTCATGACAGCAACCAGATATCAAAACGACCCTAATATATCATTCAGAACTATAATTCATTCAGGAGCACAAACTTTCGAGGCAATTTCGCTGATACCCTTGGGATATCGTCTTGTTTTACTTTTACATTGTATTATTTTTGAGTTAGTTTCCCCCTTGTAGTTTCATCTACAAAGAGAATCAGTGAATTCACATCCCCAAATGACAGATCCTGCATCACACAGAAGGTAAAGTGACACAACTCCTAAGGTGATTAAACGACCGCCACTAGATCTATGTGCAAAAGCAATTTACTTGAAACCACATCAAAGCAAAGCAAAACAAAATTTGATAATCAGGGTGTTTTTCGTTACTGGATGAAATTTATCTTAAAAGTACCAGTTATACCTTTCTGCATTTTATCACTTTCTTTTCAAGCTCAGCCTTAGCCCGTGATTGTCTTCGTCTTAAAATGCCATGATACTGCTTTGCATTCACATAAACAGGCTCTTCTTCCATTTCAAGGGGCAGAGGCATTCTAGCATGATGCATTCCATAAAATTGAGGTGGCGCCTGACATACACCAAAAACAATAAGGAAAACTTCTTGCAAATATATTTAAGTCACTTTTCGCATGATGCACTTCACAAACATATGTCAGGGTTTAAGTAAACACGACTAATATATGCAAACAGAAAACATCCCATCCCAGAACTGCCCTCGCCAGAAACAAGGTAAAGTGTGCACTGTGGTTCAAAACAGCTATGTGCACCATACACAACCATGACATTATTCTCACACTCATATAGACATGGACAGCAGATTGCATACCATAGCTTGAAGCTCGTAAGAAGTCAGCATTCCTCCATATCGTGGATCTGAATATGGGTATGGTGTCAAAACCTGAAAATTTAGAGAACTTTGAGTCTCTGATTCCTCTTAATATAACTGCCACAAACAAAGCAACAAGCTACAGACGAGAATGATCACAAACTACGTGTCTGACTAAGACGCATGCATGTATGACAGTTTTTGCCCAGGCATACCATTTAACGCACACGTGCAAGTGCACAAGAGAGATTACAACAGAGTGACCAAGTTCCATCTCGGAATTTGGTTCAAGATGTTCATGCATTGTAAGTGGTGCAGATGATGGAACGTGTTTCATGTGGTGTTCTTGTCCATTACTCCCATCTGATCCAGAAAAAGACAACTGGCGTTAATATCAGAGCGTGTGTTTGTTCATGTATGCACGTGAGTTATTTGACGGTTTCTATAACACGCATGCATGTAAGCTTACAGCAGATAAGCATTCGTGCACATGCGCTTCACGTAATAAATGGACATTAATGATTAACCTTATAATACTAAAGAAATATGTTATGTTTCTTCATCTAAAAAGCAAAGACATCATATGTAGTATAGTCTTCATGTAAAGGAATTAACACATTGGTTCTTCAACATATAAAAGATACCATGTTTCGGCATAAAACTATACCAAGGTAGAGTATTATTGTCATCAGGCGGCAAGGCTTCTAGAATATTATTAAACGTTTTATCAACACTATTTGATTTTTAAACAGTCCCCTGCACACTGCTGACGGCTCCCATGGTGGAGAAAGGGTCTAGGAATAGCAAAAAGCACTCAGCCTTTTCCCGCAACGCAGAGAGCCTGTTTCCAATACTAGAACCTGCAACCTATGGTTTCAGTGAAGCATTCTCGCAGCTGCAACCCTTGCAAATGACCATGAAAGAGGCATAAAGCAGACAATGAGAAGATGTCTAAAAAAGAACTGTTTGAACTCCATTTAAGGCCATGACACCACGTTCAAAATTCAGACAATAAAACACTCTCTTGAATGGAATGGATCCACATAATTTTTCCCCACACTTGACTGCAAAAGCGACAAATGGGACTGTCGGAAGCAAAGAGAACCTATCTTAATCTCGAATCATAACAAACACTGAAAACCAAAAATGCAATTTCTCGATCTTCTCAGGCAAATAACATATGTATTCCTCTAGCACCAATAAATGTGTCGGAGTTGATTTCAATCTAATGGGCAGTGAGAAGAATTCAATCACTCAATTATAAGACCTTCCTCACCCCTCCTTAACTTTCAGAGAAAGAAAAAGAAAAGACAATGAAAGCACATTTTGAAATTGGATTAGCTAATGCAAACAAAACAGAATGTTCAACCCGAAACAAAAAAGAAAAGAAATAACAAAGAAATATTGAGTAAATAGATTCACAAAAAGAGAGTGTACAGTTTTCCAAACACAAGTAAATACAAACCACGTGGCATTTCACAGATGGGCACTAGGACCTCCAAAATGCAAAAAACAAAGAAGACACAGATTGAGAGTTGCCAGCATAAATCCAATAAGTCTGTGCGCGATATGTACATAAACATGCATGTATATCTGTATAAGTGGCATATACAGTGGCAAAAGGAAAGATGGAATACAAATTCAAGACTTCTAAAGAACGAAAAATAAAACAGATCCGCATGGAATTTTATATGTAGGAGTAGCACACAACATTACAAAAATTCCACCAATTCTAAGTAATTGAAATTTCTAGATAAAAATTCCAAAAAGTACATAAACATAGCATCAAAAAAGAAAGTAAACTACCCATTAATTGGCTATATTTTCTGCTATAATCAGCACTGGAAACAAAGCGAGAAATATAAGATATTAAAAAATCAAACACAACAGTTCCACTCTACTCCTCCTCACACTATTACCTAACTTAATTAAGCTATATTTCCTCCTATATCTCAATACAAACAAACAGAGTAACCCTCTCATCAATCTTTATAATACAATCTTCCTTTCTTCCGTCCTTTTTCTTTCCTTTTCTCTTTCCTTCAATTTCCGAGCAACCAAACATACAATTCACCAACCAATTAGCACATGGAAAACGAGAAAAGCATGCACAAGAGGACTCGACCATACCCACAACTGATTCTAACAGAAATTCAAAATTGGAAGACAGAGAGGAAATGCCAGAGAAATTGGAGCGAATGATAGAGGCGACGTACAGTGAAATGCGAGGCCGTGGATTGAACCTAAAGGGCTCTCGATTTATGAAGACATAGCAGGTAATCATGGATTTTCGGTCCATTCTGCAATCTTAAGCAGGCTTAAGGTGTGTTTAGATAAAGAGATTTGGCAAGTAAGTGAGATCAACGAAGGGAAGGGATGGAAGGGAAAATATGTTTGAATTGTTTGGAAAAGTAAAAAAAAAGTTATTATTTCTCTTGTTTGGATAATTATAATAAAGAGAAGATAAATTAATTAATTTTATTAATTTATTTACAATTGTGAACTTATTCATTTTATTTTGTTTTAGTGAATCTACACTAACACTTTGGGAGTTAAATTTAAATTTTGCCTTTAATGACAAATCTTGCAGCCGACAATCGACGTGACTTCAATTATCCACCTCCAAATTTACTTATGTAAAAAAATAGAATAATTTTTTAGTTTATTCTTTAAATAGATGTTCTACTTAAATAATAAATAATTTGGACTCAATTAAGTTGCTTTTCTTTATCTCATTGAGCCTTTTTTGGTTAGCTTTCATTGTATAAATAAAAAAATTAGGAAAAACTTCAAATTCAATATGGATGTGCCTTTTTTTCTTTCTTTTTTCGATTGGATAACCTAGAAGAAAGAAAAAAATTTCATAAATTAAATCACGTCAAATGAAATTTAAGCGAACTAAATATATATATATATATATATATATATTTTCACATGAAATTTCAATTATAGGAAAATTCTAATAATAGGGGGAAAAAGAATTTTTTAATGACAAGAATTGATATGATTGGCCCGTCACCTTCCGTGCCTTTTCTCCGTTACATCTCTCTACTCCATACTCTCTCTCTAACTCTCACTCTGTCGGTGGACTTCTCCGGTGAAGTAAGTTGATTTGTCGCTTTCGTCTGTTCGTAATACAGCTATACACAGAAAAGACTGATTGGGTGGTTAAATTTTTTCTATTAATTAATTCACACAGACATTATATATAGTATGGAGAGAGAGTGAGTAAGAGAAGACGAAGGGGAGAGAGACGGAGCCGTTGCTTTGCATTGCTCGTTTCCTCTAGACAAGCTCAATCCGGTTACTCTCTTCGTTGTCTGTCTGTCTGCATCGATCTTCGGTTTCATTAGGTGAGTCCATCTTCATCTTTGGATTTTTCTTTCTATTCTTGTGTTTTTGTGGGATCTGATGGAGATTCGATGTAATCTGGTTCATGTCCGTGGATGCTATCCGTTTTGCTTGGAAATATGAAAGGATTGCGGTTTTTGTGCTTCGAGCCTTCGATTTCGCGTTTTGTTGTTTAGATCTTGCTTCAGTTTTCCACTGTAGGTAGTTTTGTAGTTTTGTTCGGTAGCCGAGAAAATTAATTGGCCTGTGATTTGGATTTCTATGATTCTCTATGCCAATGCTGTTCTAAATCTTTGAAACATCATGTGTTCGATTATGTAGTTCCTTAGTGGATTTCTATGATTCTCTATTCGACTATTTAAGTGGGTTTAATGGAAGTGTTCCTTTGATTCGGTGCTAAATTAAATAAAATAAAATAAATTTTGATCCCTTTTCTTATTTCCAACGATCAGAGGATTAATTTGGAAAGTTCACGTAATTTTTGGTTATTTCTCTATTAGAAATTATAATGCTTGTCTGAGGGGCCAATCTAATTGGCACATGCTTTTGCAGATCTTGGCCTATCAAGTTTAAGAATAAGGAAAGTTAATTATTCAACTTTTGGCACAGTGACACATGCATCAGTCTCGGTGAGACTGAGCATTCATCTCAATCCATTGCCAACATCTGTGCATAGGCAAGAGGTTAACAATGGAGTCAGAAGGAGAAACTGGGGTGAGTGTAGAAGATTACACTCCTTAGTTTACAATTTGACTTCTGGTTATTGAGGAAGCTGAAGAAAGATGACAAGCTAACATTTTGGATTCATTCTTTACTCTTTTTTTTATCGTTCTTTTGTTTTTGTTTCATCAGTTGCTACACGTCAATCAATGAAAATTGCTTTGCTGCATTATTAAATCTTTAATGTTTTATTACCGGAATTCTCAGGCAAAGCCCATGAGGAACCTGGGTGGTCAGGTCTGCCAAATCTGTGGAGATAATGTTGGCAAAGCTGTTCATGGTGAACCATTTGTTGCTTGTGACGTTTGTGCATTTCCTGTTTGTCGCCCATGCTATGAGTATGAAAGGAAGGACGGGAATCAGTCTTGTCCACAATGCAAGACCAGATATAAGAGGCACAAAGGTTTGTTGAACATTGTTGCGTTAATGAAACTTGATGTTAGAAAACAGAGGAGATGTATAGTTTTAAATTTGTGCTGCATTTCATCTTGTGCATCTGAGTTTATTAACTTTTCATCTTAGTTTGTGACTTTTTCCTTGAAGTGCAACATACGATGACATGAATTGCATGACGAAGGTTTCTTAACTGTTATAGAATATCATTTGTTCCTCTTACTGTTAATCCTCTTCATTTCTCTCCAACTTATTCTTATATAAGAGAGAGCGAGGAAGGGAGAGAGAGAGAGAGCGCAACAACACTTCGAATGGCTTACTATATCTGGGAAACTAACTTCCTCTGAAAATTATTTTCTTATTTTGAAAGTTTAAAAAGAGTTTTGTTGCAGTGGCATCTGGTGTATGCAAAGGTGCTCTAGGTTTGTAAGGAGTCAAACACACATTCTCTCATATGTTACAATCACCCCCGAGCACCTCTGCAGACCAGAAAAGCATATCAAATGCTTTAGTTTCTCAAATTAAAGAGAGCAATTCCCATACCTCCAAAGGCTATATTATTCCTATGCCTCTAACTTCATACAATGACCTGTATAACGCAGCAAAGATATCAAGTCATAGGGTTGTCTATTCAATCGTTCAATTGTATGCCCCTAAAAGTTCCCCCTGATGATATTTGATTGAACTAGTTCTTCATTTCAATTTATTTGATTAATCCCAAAAGTCTTCTAACTCTGATGTTTGTTTGGTCCAGGTAGCCCTGCCATTCTTGGTGACAGGGAAGAGGATGCTGATGCTGATGATAGTGTAAGTGATTTCAATTATTCCTCAGAAAATCAGAGCCAGAAGCAGAAGATTGCTGAGCGCATGTTGAGCTGGCATATGACATATGGACGCGGGGAGGATGTGGCAGCTCCAAACTATGATAAAGAGGTTTCTCATAATGACATTCCTCTGCTTACCAATGGCCAGGAGGTTGACCAATCTGCGTCTTGCTTGCTGTTATTCTTTTTGGCATGAGATTCGAACTGGAAATAATTTTATGGGTACTGCTAATCATTAGGTATCTGGAGAACTATCTGCTGCATCTCCTGAACACCTTTCTATGGCTTCTCCTGCTGCTGGTGGTGGTGGGAAGCGAATCCATTCTCTTTCCTACTCAGCTGATGTTAATCAATCACGTATGTTTCTTTTGGGTATCAATTTTTACTACTATTTGCGTGCTTCGATGCTGTATTGATTCTATAGTTTTTATGATGTTCCTTGGCACAGCTAATATCAGAGTTGTGGATCCGGTAAGAGAGTTTGGTTCTCCAGGACTTGGTAATGTAGCCTGGAAAGAGAGAGTTGATGGCTGGAAGATGAAGCAGGAGAAGAATGTTGTTCCTCCAATGAGCACTGGCCATGCTACTTCTGAGAGAGGTGGTGGCGATATTGATGCAAGCACTGATGTGCTAGTGGATGACTCTTTGTTGTGAGTTTTTTTCCTTGTTATACATTTTCGTTTATGGCATCAGCTAGTTTACTTTGGGTATTTATAACTCTTGCTTAGGAAGTCACAGTCCAACGCGCTATCCATTAGCGAATATGCTTTTAGACTTTTTGAAAACTCTCAAATACCAAAGATCCTCTTCTAATAATGTATAAGATTTGTGGTTGGCATTGTAGTGAGCTTAGTTCTTTTCTAAAAAGGTAAACAACACATGCACACAAGGCTCCCACAGTGGGCAGGGTCAGGGACATGCCAAATATATGCAGACCTTACCCCTACATAATATGTGAAGATATTGTTTTCAAAAATTGAACCTATAACCTCTAGCTTAGTTCTTCTCTCAAGTAAAAATTTCCTTATTTTTGGTGTTCCTTCTCATTAAACATTTCGAGTTTTGGCCCAGCGAGAAATTGGTTCTCAACCCTTTTCTCCTCTTTTTCACAGGAATGATGAAGCTCGGCAGCCTCTCTCAAGGAAGGTTTCAATTCCATCATCCAGGATAAATCCTTACAGGATGGTCATTGTTCTGCGGCTTGTTATTCTCAGCATTTTCTTGCACTATCGAATAACTAACCCTGTGCCCAATGCTTATGCTCTTTGGTTGATATCTGTGATATGTGAGATCTGGTTTGCTATATCTTGGATATTGGATCAGTTCCCTAAGTGGCTTCCTGTAAACCGTGAAACATATCTTGACAGGCTTGCTTTAAGGTAGGATGCCTTTTTCTTGTCTTTTGTTGTCAAGTGATTGAATCCCTGTATGCGTTGCTGAGTCATTCCACTTGAAGTTGTAAACATTTTCCATCTGCATCTCCTTGGTGCTTTAATAAAGTTTCTTTCCATTTTTAAAAAAAGTCGCACTAATTTTCAGAGGTTTAATTCCCTATCTATGTGATACAGATATGATCGTGAAGGGGAACCATCACAATTAGCTGCTGTTGACATTTTTGTCAGTACTGTTGATCCGTTAAAGGAGCCTCCTCTTGTGACTGCTAATACCGTGCTTTCCATTCTTGCTGTTGACTACCCAGTTGATAAGGTTTCTTGCTATGTCTCTGATGATGGTGCTGCCATGTTGACATTTGAAGCTCTTTCTGAAACGTCAGAATTTGCTAGAAAATGGGTACCTTTCTGCAAGAAATATAACATTGAGCCTCGGGCTCCAGAATGGTACTTCGCACAAAAGATTGACTACTTAAAAGATAAAGTTCAACCATCATTTGTGAAAGACCGAAGAGCTATGAAGGTGAGAGTTGGTGCATAAAAGTAAAAGTCTGCGCTTAATTTTACTGTAACCGAGTCTTTCGATTCACCCTTTGCCCTTTTGTTATGCAGAGAGAATATGAAGAATTTAAAATTCGTGTCAATGGGCTTGTTGCAAAGGCACAAAAAGTTCCTGAAGAAGGATGGATTATGCAAGATGGCACTCCATGGCCTGGAAATAACACCAGAGACCATCCAGGAATGATCCAGGTATCCAATTTTTGCACTTGTGGAACATTTGTGGTAAACTCAGCAGTATTGACTCCTTTCGTTTACTATTATGATACTGTTCTTGGACCACTCCCCTAGACCTAAAGCTGAATTTTGGTGCTTGTCACGGTATATAATTTAGATATGGTTATTCTCTGGTAAAGATCTGTATTTGTTCTATTTGTTTTCTTTAGTATGTCGTATGGGGGTATTCTTCCACTTTCTATGGACCTGGTCCTCTACTTAAAATTCTGGTATACTGGGCAGTGTGTCGCTGATACTGTTTAATTTCTCATTTATAGGTTTTCTTAGGCCAAAGTGGAGGGCTTGATGCTGAGGGTAATGAGCTGCCTCGTTTAGTTTATGTTTCTCGTGAAAAGCGCCCAGGATTCCAGCATCACAAGAAAGCTGGTGCTATGAACGCTCTTGTGAGTATTTTGTTATAAAAATAGTATTATTTCTTCGTTCATGTAAAATTTGATTCTTCTTACCTTCATATCCAGGATTTATTGGAGCCCTGACGGTTAGTGTTTATTTGTCGCAGGTTCGAGTCTCAGCAGTACTTACTAACGGGCCTTTCATGTTGAATCTTGATTGTGATCACTACATTAACAACAGCAAGGCCTTGAGGGAATCTATGTGCTTTCTAATGGATCCCAACCTTGGGAAACATGTTTGCTATGTTCAGTTCCCGCAGAGATTTGATGGTATTGATAGGAATGATCGATATGCCAATCGAAATACTGTGTTCTTTGATGTGAGTTCTTCCTCCTGTAACTTAGCAACCTGTTATTTTTCCATACATGTTTTTAAGGTGTTGTTTTGTCTCAGTTGTGTCTAATGTAATGCTCGAATTAGCAGTAGATGATGTTTTCAACAATTGCATATTATTTTTTGGTGGCTCAGCCTTTTGACACAATTTATTCTGTGGTGGGTACCAGATTAACTTGAGAGGTTTGGATGGCATCCAAGGTCCTGTTTATGTGGGTACTGGATGTGTCTTCAATCGAACAGCTTTGTATGGTTATGAGCCACCTCTCAAACCGAAGCACAAGAAATCCGGGTTTTTCTCATCAATGTGCGGTGGGGCACGGAAGAAGGGTTCAAAGTCAAGTAAGAAGGGCTCTGATAAGAAGAAATCTGGCAAACATGTGGATCCTACTGTGCCAATTTTCAGTTTAGAGGATATAGAGGAAGGGGTAGAAGGTAAACTTGTTGATATGATTTTCATTAGTAGATGTGCTTGAACACAACAGAATGTGGCATCAAGTTGGGCTTCTTACCAATAATGATGCTTAAATTGCTTGGTCTTTTTTTTATTGTTAGATCTATTATGCATGACTAATATATGATTGCCCATCTTTGAAATCAGGTGCTGGATTTGATGATGAGAAGTCTCTACTCATGTCTCAAATGAGCCTGGAGAAAAGATTTGGCCAGTCTGCTGTTTTTGTTGCCTCTACTCTTATGGAGAATGGTGGTGTTCCGCAATCGGCAACGCCAGAAAATCTTCTTAAGGAGGCTATTCATGTTATCAGTTGTGGGTACGAGGATAAAACAGACTGGGGTAATGAGGTGCGTTGGTTTTTGTTCAATGTTATAACTTCCATTCACATTCTCTTTACTTCTTTTCGCGTTTATTTTCCTTTTGGTTCTTCTTCATTCCCTCTGCTCTGAGAAGTGACAAACTAATGCCAAAAATTTTGGTCCCCCATTGTGCTCTGCAATGAAGTTTCTTTTCCACAAAAACATAAAATTGAATTTGTAAAATTTTCTTTGCACTTGATCTGGAAGATCATATATCATCAATGGGTTTTGTTGACATAGCAGCCTTGCTGAATAGTGTAAAAACAAGTTTGATTTGTGTATGAGCAGTTGAACGAAGTCATTGTTTTGTCTCATTTACATCAATTATGTTGATTGTTTAGGATAATACTTGGGTTCTGTAAGATCTTAGAAGAAATATTGCAGCAGATTTGTAAATGTTTTCTTCTAGTTGAGAAATAAGAAAGGTAACAAAGACCACTTGAAAGTTGAAAAACATAATAGCATAGCAGTCGATGATTGTCTTCGTTGATGGATATTTTTCTTGGTTGTGTTTTTATGATTTTTTTTTCTGCCTTTGTTTTGCCTCCTACCCAAAAACCTCCCTCTCCTACCACCCTCTTCTATTTTTCTTATACTTCTCCCAGATTGAGTGTTAGCATTCTCTTTTGCTTTGCAGATTGGATGGATCTATGGTTCTGTTACAGAAGATATTTTAACTGGATTTAAGATGCATGCGCGTGGGTGGAGGTCAATTTATTGCATGCCCAAACGGCCAGCCTTCAAAGGATCTGCTCCTATTAATCTTTCTGATCGTCTAAACCAAGTGCTTCGATGGGCTCTAGGCTCTGTTGAAATTCTTCTTAGTCGGCACTGTCCCATCTGGTATGGTTATGGTGGCAGGTTGAAGTGGCTTGAAAGATTTGCATATGTTAACACTACCATCTATCCAATCACTTCCATTCCGCTTCTCATGTATTGCACACTGCCTGCTATTTGTCTACTCACAAACAAGTTCATTATTCCTCAGGTTTGCTCCTTATCTTCATAGTCATTTTGTCATAATTATTTGGCAGTCGGCTGCTATGATGTGTGTATGCTATTGAAGATTACAGTTTTTACCTGGTTATGTTCGATGGGAATATTATGTTTGTAGATATTAGTGCTAATGATTTGCATACCTGGATAATGTCACCAACTAGCGTGAGTGGTTTTAAATTTTAAGAATAATGAAAGTTATATGCCAAGGATAATGAAAGTATGTGTATTTTTTTGTCACTTCGCCCCCTAAATATTTTCTGTTTGGCCCTTGCTGCAGATTAGTAACATTGCAAGTATATGGTTTCTTGCTCTCTTCCTTTCCATCTTTGCAACTGGTATTTTGGAGATGAGATGGAGTGGTGTTGGAATTGATGAGTGGTGGAGAAATGAACAGTTTTGGGTTATTGGTGGTGTCTCAGCCCATCTTTTTGCCGTCTTCCAAGGCCTGCTGAAAGTACTTGCTGGAATCGACACCAACTTTACTGTCACCTCCAAGGCATCAGATGAAGATGGGGATTTTGCAGAACTTTACATGTTCAAATGGACAACACTGCTCATCGCACCAACAACTCTCCTCATTGTAAACTTGGTGGGCGTTGTTGCAGGGACCTCCTATGCCATCAACAGTGGCTATCAATCTTGGGGTCCTCTCTTTGGCAAGTTATTCTTTGCATTCTGGGTGATTGTCCATCTGTATCCTTTCCTCAAAGGTCTGATGGGTCGTCAGAACCGAACACCGACAATTGTCGTTGTGTGGTCCATTCTCCTTGCTTCCATCTTCTCCTTGTTGTGGGTGAGGGTTGATCCATTCACCACTAGAGTCACTGGTCCAGATGTGCAGCTATGTGGAATCAACTGTTAATACGGGTGAAAGACTGATAACTGGTGGTTCATATGTTTCTTTTGTGTTTTTTTTTTTGTTTTTCGTGCCTGGATTATAGACGCGGAAGGCTGTGTGTAGTTCATTTGTATTTTTTTGGTCCACTGTTATGCTGGAAACTTTTCATGTGCATATCATAGGTGGCATAATTGTTTTATTTATTACATTTGAGTTATAAGTTATAACCAAACCTGTAATATTTTGGACAACACTATTTTATTTTAATGTATCTAATTTTCATTTTCCCATGCTTGAAAGAATTCCAAGGAACCAAGCAAACGGTCAATTAGTCATTACATGCAACACCTGTCTAGCTTTGCATGTAAGAAGACAACGTGTCACAAAACTGTGACAATGCATGCGTCCTCTTTGGACTTATCTTGTTCTGCCCACCACCAGCTCCACACGTGTGATTATATCGCACTAGACACATAGGCAGAGTATATTCCTTATAAGGACACAATTTCGTCAAAATACTGAAGGCAATGCCAATCATGGGTGCCACCGAAGAACCTATTCTCTCCAGACTGGATCGCTTAGACAACATGGTACCTTCGCCTTTTTTTATTTTTTATTTTATGATGATAATATTGTCTTTGAATTTGCATCAAATTTCCTTTTTTTTTTTGTAAGTATATTTTCGAGAGACCAAAAATTCCTTATCGATATGATATAATTCACTCGAATGGTTTATAAATGAAATTCGGCTCTTCTTACATTGTAGATGCGTTTTTATGGACCTAAAATTCAATGATGACGACGAACAAATATGTACAAATTTAAGACCCATAGAGAGATATCTTCAATGTGTTTTGGATTGAAAATTTCAACAATAGAGATGTATATTCGTCGAGCACAAATTTTCTTCAGTTTTTCTTTCGTTTTCAAAAAAAAAAAACTATTTCCCCACTTAACTCCTTTCTTTTTCAATTTGAAATCGACATAATCGGAAAATATAATAATAATTAACTACAGTGTATGTATTGTGCAACCTTTTTAACGTGTGATTTATTAAAATTTGACATGGTACGTACGTACAATACGTTGCAGTTGAAATACTTGAATGACATCAAAGGCCTCGACAGATCGCCGAGGAGCTCCTGTGAGTCAACGCCATCAAGTGGGACCCTTACAAGCGAAGGGCGTGGATCGTCCCTTGATTTCTCCCAAAAGAGCCTAGAGAATCACTGCCGTCCGATTGAGGCGGCGATCACGCAGGCCGAGGTCAGGGGGACCCTCACCGAGAGGCTGGACCAACTGGAGTGTCGCGTGTTAAAGGTAAGATATTGATCAACGAAATCTGGAGCGTTTGATTTGTTTTCGAAGTAAGCTAATGGGACGGCTGTGATTGAATTTGTATCAGCTGTGTTTGCAGCTAGAGAAGGAACTGGAGGCGGAGAAAAAGAGAGAAGAAAAGAGGCTCCACAAGAAGGGACTGAAGCCACTGGTGGAGTTATGTATCAAAAGAGGTAAAGTATGTATAGGTCATTGAAATATATCTCTCGGTTTAGTAGAGGTTGCATTGATTGTTAACGTTAGCTTAAAAACTATGAAAAAAAGTTGTAATAAAAATTGTATAATAAGTTGTTAGGTATTTGACGAACTAAAAGTTGTTATTAATTTATAAGCTGCTGCTACTTGTAAGCTGTCAGGGATGTTGTGAATCAATGCTAATGCAAGATATCTCTAGCTGTGAACTAGGGATTATATGGTTGTACTTGATGAAACTTGTAGTTCATCTGTCGAAATTACAAGCATATGTCGAGACCACGTCCAAAACTCCAGTTTCAATGCCGCTAGCATCATGGTAAGCAATTAAATATAACTCAGCAACTCATCAATCACCATGAAATGGAACTCATAAGAAAAACTCAAGAAGTAATTAAATTAACTCATCAATCGAGGGAATCGTCAGCCTCTGAGAAGAATGAAATTGCAACTCTCAAGTCTCAAGCGAATACAAAAGCAAGTCAACAATCAAATTAGGCGACGAACGATAAGCCCACGCAACAGTCGATCAATCACCACTCTCTACGATTTAGGGTTCCTCTATGATAGAATCTCTCCTATAATCGTATAGGAATGAGTTCCTCCCATGGTAATCAAAAGGCTTATTTGGGTTTTTGAATTTAATTGATTATATTATACATAATTTTGGACTTCTTATTTAAATTAAAAAGGATTATGTATGAATATATTTACAATTTTCCATATATCATATAGGCCCGACTCTCGAGGGTCTACGAATCGGACTTATCTAAGCCTGAATTAAATTCTAAATCCTAAATGAACTTAACGTTAGGCCCGAGTTCAGCCCCTTTATCTTACAGGCCGAACTAGGGCCGTCCGCGAGCTATCCGGCCCATTTTCATGCCTAATATTATCTACCTCCATATTGATCATTGATGAGAATATATGATTGACAATATTGATGTTTTGTCCATTTGATTTTGTGAAACGTGATCCCCAGTCTCCACTTTAATTCAACATTAGAGCCCGTGAATATGTCAAAACTTACTAGTGAAAGGATCACTATATATTTCATTTTAATGTACCTAATTTGTATTTTCCCTAAAGGTAGTAAACTATGTTCGATTTGAATGACCGAATTTGTCCGATCTGGATTAAACTAAGTTTGGATATAAGTTATAAGTCTAAAATCTTAATCCAAACACAATTTTTTTTGTTCGATTTAAAATGAAGTTCATATCCAAACACAGAAGTCTTGTTTGGTTTACTTGTCCGGATTCTAACCCAAATTAAGTTATCGTCCGGTTTACTTGTTCGGATTTGAACCAATCCAAGTTTGATCAGTTAAGTACATCGAAATCCTATATGAATTAGAATTCGGATATACAAATATTTCGTAAAAAATCGATTTTTTTTGTCCCCCTAATTTTCCTTATGCTTGAGAGAATTCCAAGGAACACTCAAGGAACCAAGCGGCAAGCAGTCATATATTACATGCACTGATGCACCAGCTAATGACAGTTTGATAACTGAATAGATCCTTGCAGAATCAGGAAGAACACGACACCAGAAAATGGACGGCCGTGATCTTCCAATTTTCTTTTAATATGATCCCACACGTGGTCACCTGCCAACCTTTGCATGTAATATAACAACGTGTCGCAATTCTATGACATGCATGAGTCCTCCCTTGCACTTATCATGATCTGCCCATCACCAACTCGACACGTGTAATTATATCACACTAGACACATAGGCACACTATAATCCTTAAAAGGACACAATTTCGTCAAAAAAACCGAAGGCAATGCCAATCCAATCATGGGTGCCACCGAAGAACCTATTCTCTCCAGATTGGATCGCTTAGACAACATGGTATCTTTTTTTTTATGATAATATATATTTTCTTTGAATAAAGTAATAAATTGTACAAATTCGATATGTTTTAAGTTTGATTTCTAATATGCAAAATATTATTTCAATCACGCGTTAGACTTTGGCGTCAGTTATTCAAAGATAAACTTATTGGGTGTTCTTATCAGTTTAAAAAAAAAAAGTTTTCAAGTTCAAACTCTTCTTTGATTTTCAATTTTATTTTACAGTTATAAAAGAACTTACTTTCCCATGTATTTTCCCCTTTTTTTAATTTAAAATCCACATAATCTGGAAATCATATAATAATTGTCTACAGTGTATATATTATGCAACCTTTTTAACGTGTGATTTTCTGAAATTTTGATATGGTACGTACGATGCGTTGCAGTTGAAATACTTGCAGGAGATCAAAGGCCTCAACAGATCGCCGAGGAGCTCCTGTGAATCAACGCCATCAAGTGGGACCCTGACAAGCGAAGGGCATGGATCGTCCCTTGATTTCTCCCCAAAGAGCCTGGAGAATCACTGCCGTCCGATTGAGCTAGTGATCACGCAGACCGAGGTCAAGGGGACCCTCATCGAGAGGCTGGAACAAGTAGAGAGTCGCGTGTTAAAGGTAAGATATTGGTCAACGAAATCTGGAGCGTTTGATTTTATTTTAGAAGTAAGCTAATGGGACGGCTGTGATTGAATTTGTATCAGCTGTGTTTGCAGCTAGAGAAGGAACTGGAGGCGGAGAAAAAGATAGAAGAAAAGAGGCCCCACAAGAAGGGACTGAAGCAACTGGTGAAGCAATATGTCAAAAGAAATGGAAAACACAAGAGGGGGGGCTGACTGACTGACCCAGCTTTGGAAATTCTTAAGTGGTTTGTGGGCTTTTCGGTCTTTTTGTTATTTTTCTTTTATTTGTGAAAAAAGTTTAGAGACGAGGGTTTTTTGGTACTTTCAACTCCAGTTAAAGTTTGTACAGACCAGCCTTTTATTTGAGTTGGACTTCTGAATTCTGCTTGGGGCCTTGGATCTTCTCGAAAGTTTGGGCCCACTTGATTTTAGGCCTATGAAGAGACATTTCATATATATTGGGCTGATGGGCCTCAATAAATGAGTATTCGGCACCATCCTATCTTAAAACATATAATGATAAATCTGATGATAACCTTGTAGTGTCAACGATGATGGTAAATATGATCATCGTTTCATCATACGATAAATGTGATCAGAAGGTTTAGTTTTTTTTTTTTTTTTCCACCTGCTTTGATTATGGGCCTTGGGCCTCAATTCCAGTAGAGATGAACCAACGAATTTTGTGCACAAGACCCATAGTGAGCGGGGTCGGAGATCTTCTTTCTTTGTGTACAAGGCTCTCAATTGGGATTGGTTCCCATTAGAGGGAGCCAATATTGAGACATGCCAAAGTGAACTTGTTTGTTTGTTTCTCATTGACTCTACAAAGACCCATTTAGTACGAAGTTTTCTCTCCGAGGTAGTTAAGGTAGACAAAACCCTAATAAGTTAGGATTTTTGGTGTTTTTTTTTTCTCACCCTAACATTTGTAGTGTGTGTGTGTGGTTGGATGTGTAGGACTTGTGTTACTTTCAAGCCTACTTTATCTAAGATTGAAAATGCGAGCTTGTGATTGTGAGAGGAGGGTGTCCAACCGAAAACCTTACAAGGACGTGTTTCGTGTGTTGTTTTTGTTAGTTTCTTGAAAATAAGTCCTCAATTAATATTAAAATATATAATTCTTGATTACATATATTTTCAATAAAATTTCCTAAAACGAGAGGCTGGTTAATTAAAATTCTAATAAATAACCAATTACCATGCACAAGATTTCAACAATGGACGAGATAGGAGTCATACAGGATAATATGTATATGTTAGGTACCAAATGTTTGGTTCCTTTGCTGCCAAAAGCCTAATTACTGACATATATACTCTTATGTATAATTGTCTTCGATTGGTAGGGCGTGAAGTGTAGGAAAAAAATTGCACCAAACAATTATGAATATAATAAAGCCCAAGAATTCCACTACCCATTTTTCGTGAGTGTGACAACTGGATCTTTATTCATTGGGTATTTGTTAGATAAGAGAGTTTTTATTTTTAATTGCATATCAATTTTCTTTCACAATAATGATAGGCATCCCATCTGCTAGTATCACTGCTACTAAATTATACGCACAATATTTCATGTGTACCATCATGTAAGATATGTATGTTGAGTTTACGAATTCACTTGGATATTGTATATCTAATCCAACCGTTAAGATAATTGGGATACCAACTGCTATGATGTTTAACATTTTTCGTTCATAAAATGTTTGTTGTTTGATGAGACATTGGACTAACACCAAGAGATTTTTCTCCTTTTTGGACGACCACATAAAGAATGTATTTTGTGGCCAAGAAAATAAGGTGGAATTAAAGTATTGGATTTGTTTCAAGAGCAACAGTTTTTTGTGTACAAGAAACAATATCAATTTACAAATTCGTTAATATTTAAAACAAGAATATTGTTGAAAACATGGATAATAAGGAATCATACTTTTAAATATCATATTCTCCTCACACAAAAAAAAAAGAAAGAAAGAAAGAAAGAAGAAAAAAGAAAAAAGGAGAGACTGGAGAGGGTGTACTATCCAGAGTTGGTGTGGATAAAACCGAGAGCCCATCCATGCACTTAAAAAAGCAACATAATTTGTATTTTTCCAAATTAACAACATGTGATATGCGATAACATTATAATAATTGTGTAATATTTAAATGAATGTAAGAAGTATTCGACTTTTCTTTGATGGTTTAAACAAGAACAAGAATATGGACAATAACAGGAATTATCTATTGCTCCGTTAAGTAAAGCATTTGAAAATCTTAAAATGTTGTGTTAAATGTTATCATACATATATATAGTCTATAATGTTGTATTAAATGCTAATTTCATATTGTTATTGTGCAGATTAATACTGGGCAATAATCACTCACACTTTAGAATTTAGATGTACTAATATTTTTGTCATCAGCCTTCAGTATATTCTGCACGGTGACCCAAATAGATTCTAAATATAAGGAGCATTATGTTAAATTGATAACTATCATAAAGGTTTACCGTATAAAACAACGAATAATGGTGTATCAAAACATTTATCATCATTGATACAATAATATAAATAATAACGAGAACGAAGAAAAATATGGATATAGATCAATAATTACATTTTTTTTTAGATACAAAGATTGACATTCATATGTGATATCGCATAGAGATTGTGAGTTCGAGCCTCCCCTCGGCCCTCTCTATCCCTGCCCTGTGTAATGAAAAAAAGGGCATAATGCAAGGAGTAAGAATTGTCCAGGTGATTTGGCTACTAGTGTTTCCAGCAGCCAAATCACTGACATCATAGCTGCTACTGCCAGAAATGCAACTGAGTTGGTGCAAAAAACTACTACATATGTTAGCCCATTTCAGAAAGACTGCAGACTTAAGAGCAAGCCTAGGAAGAGGACATTGCTAACAGGACTTGGGCTTTATATCAATCCTGACACTAGTCGGTCAATTCTCAATGTAAGTAAAAAAGTTAACTTCCTTGTATTATGTTCTAAATAAAGTATGTGATCAAAACTAACGATAACACAAATTATGTGTATTTTTTTAGCCTGGAACTTCTATGGTTAGAGTCGTCGACCGTGGAAGTCAGAACTCGAAGAAGAAGTCTTCTCAACATGAAGGCAGTAGTGTTGGTGGCTCTTAAAGACTGAAGTGTCATGGACTGTGCTACCGTGTTAACTATTCTCTGTTATGAATATGTATTTTGATGCTCCATTTGATGGAATTTGGAAACTTGTTATTTGGTTGTTTGTTTTCATGGAATTTCAAAAATTGTTATTTTATATGTTTGTTTTGATGAAATTTGGAAACTTGTTATTTGATTGTTTGTGAATCCATCATCATTGCAGGTGTTTATGGTTTATGTTATTGATAAGGTGTTGATTGACCCAATTTTTATTAAAAAAGGGGCTTATTTGACCCATAATCACAAGAAAGTTTGATTAGGTCTACATATATGACTAAATTAATTGATTACACGTGTAATTATATAATTGGTAAATTTCACATAAACCACGTGGAATATCATATAATTAATAAAAATTACATGTCATTACTTAACTGCCACGTAGGCACCATTTTAACAGCAATATGGAGAAAGGGCTAACGTGAACCATATCTGTAAGGTGAGAGGCTGCTTTGGTACGAAAAAAAGGTAAAGGCTCGATTGGTCTGTTTTTGATAGTCCAGGGGCTTCCCTGATACTTATCCCATGAAAAAAAGGAAACTTTGTACTAAAACATATATAAAGATATTTTTAGGAAAATAAAAATTGTATATGTCTCTGACTTTGGTGCTCCATGCCTTTCCACCTGGATTTGACTCAACATTTAACCAAAATTGACCACTCCCCTGACGTCCGTTTTCTCCTATTTTTCTTACTGGCGGATTCCAAATCCGCTTATATCCAATTCCAATATTCTTTCTAGAACAAATACTTACTTTCATGTCCGTAGTCGCCTTAGCCGGTAACGCCGCTATTGACCTTCCCAACACAACAAATCAGTCTCGGTATTGTCACCGGCTAAATGGGTTGCCCGGTATCTCTCCACGCCCATAAAGGAATAAGTCATTAGAATTTGACCCTCATCTCAACTCCATTTAGTGTGTATTTCAAGATCATTTCTTCCAATTTAAATCCTCATTCCTTCCTTGATGTCATTTAAATTTCCATTTCTAAACGTTACTCCCTCCGTCAATTTGTCCGAACTCTATTGTTACTTTGTTTCCGTAGCATCGACGGAGGTGATGGGCGTTGAAAGCTGCTCTCATGGCTTCGTTTGTGGTTTCGATTTGGCGGAGTCAGTGTCAGGGCCCTGATATTTCTCTCCTGTTCGCGACCTAGATCTGTTGACTTCTAGCTATCCTGGTGAGGTTCTACATTTTATTTGGTGGTTATTAAAAACTTGTTTTTGATCAGAAAGTTTGGAGTCTTGATCAACTTATTTGTTGATTTTTTATGTGATTTTCGCGACTTGTTATTGGTTATTTGTCTCTATGCAGAATTTTAGTTTTTTAGTTTTGAGTTGTTATATGGATTTGGTGATATTAGGGTTTGTGATTTCTCGTTTATGAAGCTTGGAGTTTTCTTCCAGCTGTTGATGAATGTGTTTTCTTATTTTTTCGCTATGCTTTTGCTAAGTGAGAACCCCTTTCATATTTTCTGATTTGCTTTTTGGGATTTTCCAAATTTACAGCTAATCCTTATTTGGATTTTTAAATATATTTGTTATTTTTCAGTGTGTTTACAGTTCAAGTAGTTACAGATTCTTATTTCGGGTATTGCTTAAGCTTTCTGCTGATTGGTTGCTGCTAGTAGATAATATCACTTTTTATTGTTGACAGGTTTGCCAGATTTATCACATATAGGTTTCTTTTCAAATATTCGATAAAATCCGGATTGGATTGGGCTATAATTTCCCGTTTCCTTTTATTTTTTTAAGCTATGATTTTGAAATATGGGTTTTCGGAATTGTTCTTGTTATCACAAAATGGGTAGCGTAGTTGATTTAAGATTCTTTTCTAATCTTTGATGATATTATTCCTTTCCCTTCTATATTCTATATTCTTAGTGGTATATATGACAGCATTATTCGTTGTCATTCTTTGCAATTCTTAGAATAAACACTTCTACTGGGAATAAGAATCTCTTATGAATTTTTATTATGTGCTAATCTTCGAATATTGATGATTTTGGATGTCCAATTGATATATTATGCAACTCAGCTAAGATTCCCTTTGTTGCAGTTAGCTTTTATGTCTCTCATCCTATTTTTTTGATTTTAGCACTAAAGCTGTATAAATTGTGAATTCTTTAATTTCATTACAAGAAGTTATTGCAGAGCTGTATAAATTGTGGATTCTTTAATTTCATTACAAGAAGTTATTGCAGATGATGTGGGTGTTTGTTTTTCCCAGAGTTGTTTTCCCATTTTTTCTTTTGCGAAGGTTTTAACTTGAGCTCAATTTTTTATAAATCTGTTCTGTAATTCTATTGTCCTTCGACTCTATTGACAATGTTTAAATAGTTGTTATCTGCAGTTTCTTGGGTATACTTAGATCAGTATGTACTGCCTGTATTTGTTGTCTGAATCTATGTTGTGTTAAAATTTGTTATTTACCAATGCTTCAAAACATACTATTGTAAAGTTCGGCTCTTTTTTTTTTTTTTTGAGTTCATATGTTAATTGTCGATTCACTCATTTTTTTTCTTTTTATTGTGTTTGTCTTTTTCAGCTTATTGAAGCATGTGTGGTGGTCCGGAGAGATCAAAACCATCATCTAGTACATCTCTGTCTGCCGTTGAAACCTCACCTAACTTTGACTCCAAAGGCATGAATAATGTTACTGTAAAAAATGATGATAGTTTTTCCTGCATTCTTGAACTTGCTGCTGACAATAACGTTGAAGGTTTCAAGCGGTCAATCGAGCAGGATCCTTCATTGATCAACGAGTTTGGACCCTGGTATAGCCGCCAAAAGAGCTCGAAGCAAATTGTACTTGATCATAGAACTCCATTAATGGTTGCTGCCACCTATGGTAGTCTTGATGTCCTCCAGCTAATAGTCTCTCTTTCTGAGGCTGATGTAAATCTGACTTGTGGCCGGGACAATACCACTGCACTTCATTGTGCAGCTTCTGGTGGATCCATCAATGCAGTTGATGCTGTTAAGCTGCTTATCACCGTGGGTGCTGATTCAAGTTGTGTGGATGCAAATGGTCATAGTCCAATTGATGTTATTTTGGTGCCTCCAAAACAAGTAAGCATGAAGGTTGCACTTGAAAAACTCCTCTCAGACAATGCTTCTGATTGTGCTGTTGGAGGCTGCAGTTTACGTGTTTCCATTGGCATGTCTAATTCTAGCTCTTCAACCCTTTCATCGTCGATGGAAAATGGGTCGCTACCTTCTCCTTCAGATTTGATATCTTCTCCGATGTCCATGAAATTCAATGATTTGCCTATTAGCTCTGCACCAGAGAAGAAAGAGTACCCTATCGAGCCATCATTCCCTGATATCAAGAACAGCATCTATTCGACTGATGATTTTCGTATGTATTCTTTCAAGGTTCGCCCTTGTTCCCGAGCATATTCCCATGATTGGACAGAGTGCCCTTTTGTTCACCCAGGAGAAAATGCCCGTCGACGGGACCCTCGGAAGTACCACTACAGCTGTGTTCCTTGCCCTGATTTCCGCAAAGGGGCTTGCAGGCGTGGAGACATGTGTGAATATGCCCATGGAGTGTTTGAGTGTTGGCTGCACCCTGCACAATATCGGACTCGACTGTGCAAGGATGGTACCGGTTGTAACAGAAGGGTGTGCTTTTTTGCGCACACAGCCGAGGAGCTTCGTCCCCTGTATGTATCTACCGGGTCGGCTGTCCCTTCGCCACGAGCATCAGCCTCTGCTGCTAGTGTCATGGACATGGCTACTGCATTGAACCTTTTGCCTGGTTCCCCGTCATCTGTCTCTTCCATGTTGCCTTCTCCATTTGCTCAACCCATGTCTCCGTCAGGAAATGGAATTTCTCATCCATCCGGAGCTTGGCCTCCACTAAATGTACCAACACTGCATCTTCCTGGAAGCAGCTTTCAATCCAGTCGCCTGAGATCTTCCCTTAGTGCCCGAGATATTCTTCCACCTGATTTCAACATGTTACCCGATTATGAGGCTCAGCAACATATACTAAATGACTTGAACTGCTTTTCACAGACCCGGAACATTTCTACACCTGTGAGTCGTTCTGGTCTGTCCAAAATGCTAACTCCTTCAAACCTTGATGAGTTGTTCTCCAGTGAAGTTTCTTTTTCTCCTAGATATGCTGATCAGGCTGCTGGTGTTTTTTCCCCAACGCATAAGCCACCTGTTCTTGGTCAGTTTCAACAGCAACAGAGCATGTTATCACCAATCAATACTAGTGTGTTCTCCCCGAAGAATGTTGAGCACCCTCTGTTGCAGGCTTCATTTGGTGTTGGATCTCCTGGTAGGATGTCTCCTAGGAGTGTGGAGTCAATGTCGCCTATTGGATCTAGGCTTTCTGCATTTTCCCAGCGTGAGAAGCAGCAGCAACAGCTTCGCAGCCTAAGCTCAAGGGATCTTGGATCGAACATCTCAGTCCCTGTTGTTGGATCTCCTGCAGATTCTTGGTCCAAATGGGGCTCCCCTAGTGGAAAAATTGACTGGTCGGTCAATAAAGATGAGCCGGGTGTATTTAAAAGGCCGTATTCTTTTGAGATTGGAAATGACAGTAGGGAACCTGATCTGTCATGGGTCCAATCTCTTGTCAAGGAATCCCCGCCTGAGATGGTGAGAGAGAAGTTGGCGGTTGTGGGCAATGCTGCACCATCATCTTCTGGTGAGGGTCTGAACCCTAGCTCTCAGGTCAATCCGGTTGATAATTTTTTCATAGAATCTTGGCTTGAGCAGACGCAGATTGATCAGCAGCAGCTCGTAGTCTAGTGAAAATGGATTTTTTTTCCTCATTGAGATGGGTGAAATATTCCTCATATTCTTTTTGTGGTTTTTTGTTCGTGTTGGAGTGAATTCAAGAAGGTGACAATTAGCGTAAGTTTCAGAGAGGGTCATCAGAAGGGTAAAGAACGAGTTGAAACTTTCAGGAAACTATTCGAGTATTTTTTTCTTTTACCATTTGTTGTTACAACAGAATTCATCAAAGGATGAAGAAGCCTTCCTGGGCCATATCAAAGCTACTCAGTCCAGATTTGGCTTCTCTCCATGTTTTTAGGATCATTTTTTACTCCGATATCCTCAGGGAAGAGCACTGCATGTTTCATAACCGATGAATCCAAAGAGCATTGTATTTTCAAGCATCATTTTCTTCAACTGTACTTGCTAGATTTATTAACAGTGATTTAACAAAGAAAGTACGGGAGTGTTAGTGTTGATTGTAATTCGAATAATCTATTCTAAAGGTGCGCTATTGTTGGGTTATTAACTGATGTAATACAGGATTAATGATATTATTTCAATACCTTTATTAATCATTATCTTGTTTCCTAGAAATGTATTTACTATTGTCTTCCTTGATCTTTTTGGTTCACCGGCCTCTCTTTTGATGTGAGTTGTTGGGACCTTGGGCAATTGATCTGGTTATTGGCCGATTGAGGGAACTAAGATCCCTTTTGAGTTGGTAGTTTTTGTGTTTCCCAATTTTGTGAACTCAAAGACAAGACGAAGTTGGTTTAATTCGAGGAAAACCAAGCGTCCATAAGACATAAATGCCAAACAATTTTCTGATTATCTCAGTCACCTTCATATGAACGTAAATACATGACAGTTTGAGAAGTTGCAGCCATCCAACGTGACCATAACCTCTGCCAAACAAATAACTTACCCACACCACTAACCCATGAAACATGGGCACACCTAAGACACAATAAGATGATTACTGACCACTAAAAGAAGAGTACATGACAACACTAGAAAGGAATAATAAACGACAACTAGCACACCACCAATTGAACCATCCATAACCGACCAACCCCCACTTCCATCACTACTCCACGTAGTCACATGTCCATAGCAGACATGCTTCTAACAATGCGATATATATTTTGCCCGACGATATGGATGAGGATTTGGTTGAGAAGGTCTTTTTTGATTTTTCTTTTTTTAGTTTTCTGAGAAGATCATCAAATGTGAGGGGGTATTTTCCCCAGATGAGAAATGTGGATCTAACTGTGTAGGTGATGGGTTTTTGGGATTTAACATGTACCTTTGTTTGATGCAAACAACTCAACCCCTAAAGAGTTGGTGGGTGTGCCTTTCTTGAGATGAGAAACTGATGCTTTTCTATTATTTGTGACTTGAGAGTGATGCCTGTGGCATGTAAGAGAGCTTTCAGCACCCTTTATTTTTTTTTCGCTTCCCTTTGATGGTGGGTTGAGGACTAGGTTGTTTGTTTTTGAAGTATTTGTCATAATTAGGACAATTTGAGTGGCTCTTAAAAAGTGCTTATGAGTAAAATGTCTATTGTGACTTGGAATTGAGTCATGCAAAACTAGTCCGAAGTCATCATTAGGTTAATCATAGATCCATATCAGATCTAAATCCAGAGCATAAATACAGACATTCTCATCATGAAAACTCACAAGACTCCTTTGATTTGCAATGGTTGCTAAAAGTCCCATATAAATAGTTAAAGCAATCCAGGTTCCAACAAATCCATTGCTTCTAGAGAAAACAATTAAAGATGCAATGCTCACCATTAAGGCCACAAGAACCTGAAGAGGAGAGCATTCAAACAAGAAATGATAAGGGGATTTTGAAAGTGCAAGTCATCATGCTTCCTTTAAATGAGATATGGGCCTAAATTCGGGTGTTAGGTCTGCGCCCATTGAAATGTCTTACTTGACAACAGGTTAAGTTGGACTAAAGTCTAGCGCGTGGACACAGAGTGTATTATTCTTGATGAGAATCGAATTTAGAACCTCCCGCTATGCCTATGAGATGCAGAACATTAACTTCTTTGATACGCTTCCTTCTCCAAAGTGCAATCCTATTCCGACAAAGAGAGCAAGCCCTATGCACATAGCAAAAATCTGCAAAATCATATGGTCGCTTTGATCGAGTGGTTAAGGCGTGTGCCTGCTAAGTACATGGGATTTCACTCGATAGTTCGAATCTCTCAGGTGAACTCTATGTGATTTCACTCAAGAGTTTGAATCTCTCAGGTGAACTCTCTCAGGCGCGACGTTTATATTTTTCTATTTCTTAATTTTATCAAAATTAATATTTTTTTGTAATTCTTATCATCAATATTTTTCTAATGTCATGAGTTAAAAAACATATGAAAATTAATATTTTTTGTAATTCTTATCATCAATATTTTTCTAATATCATGAGTTTAAAAACATATGACGGATTAAGAGGATTATGAATCAGACGGATTAAGAGAAATATGAAATTAACAAACATGAACACCATAAATATGAAATTAACAAACATGAACACCATATGATATATAATTTTGCAATTGATGGTCATCATAGATATTCAAACTATTTTTTTTCCTAGGCTTGACCTAGAGAAATTTACATTAAAGTAAATCACGCTCCATGTATAATTTTTTTTTTGTACATCCCGCTCCATATATATGGCGACGTTTATATTTTTCTATTTTTTAATTTTATCAAAATTAATATTTTTTTGTAATTCTTATCATCAATATTTTTCTAATGTCATGAGTTTAAAAACATATGACGGATTAAGAGGATTATAAATCTGACGGATTAAGAGGAATATGAATCAGAACTGAAATATTTGATGGATTAACGGTGATTGGACTCTACAATGGAGTATAAGGGTGTCAATAATCGGTTTCGATCGATTTTTCTATCGGTCTTTACTAACATATCTTTGACGATAACTGACTAATCGGTTTGGGTGGTAGAGTTAATTTGGACAACCTACTTGAGTTATAATTCACATTTCCATGTTCAAAAAATAATATCATTTTTACAAAAACTTAATATCAAAATGAAGAAAATGACAGAGAAATCCATGAATTTCTTATTGGTATATATATTTGGTTACATATAATCCGTGTGTATTGTATCCATCTCATCTTTACACATACAACTTCCACTTCCACATTATTTTTTGTGATCTTTTGTACATGAAATTACACATATATTCAACAACTAATCTTTATTTCTTTTTTGTGTATATGTATGTAGCTAGAAATAGAATTCTATATATACCACCCACTATTCACATTTCTCTTTCACATGAACAATCAATTATTTCACCAACCCCTATACTCCCCAAATTTACCCATAAGTGCCTCATAAACGAACTCAAATCACATAAAAAAAATTCTGCCCAGCCTGATCCCCACCCTCGACAGCAACATGGAAGAATACACGTATTCATGGTTGAAAAACATGAGAAAAGAAAAGAAAAGAAAAAAGGAGTATGTGTTGGGAGAGAAAATAATGAATATGGCCAAAAAGATGGGAAAAGTGCACGTCCAAAATGTACTAGTACATGTATTGTTCGATGGTTGAGAGAGAATAGGGGTGCATGAATGGGAAATTATTCAACTTGGAAATCAAGGAAAGGGAAGGAAGGTACAAGGTTTTCCATCAAACCCTCTAAATCCCAGTCTCCCATTCTTAAGTTTTCTCCACTTTCCCAATGATTTTCTTCATATCCAAACACATCCTCTACTTTAAACCCTTGATTATGATCAGCTGTGTTATTGAAGCAAGTATTATTATTATTACTTAAATTATTGTTATTGTTGTTGTTATGGCCTTTCATGCCAATAACAACATTATCATGATTCTCTTCATTGATAATGTTGCTTCTAATGTTCTCTAGTGGAGGAAGAGAAATATCACTCCCTAACCCTAATTTGTTATTCTCCAAAACCACCCCATAATCACCCCCATAGAACATCCCATCCCCCATACCTACTTGTGTTGTTAAACTTGTAGGCACATTGAAGAAACTCGTTAAAGCAGTCATGTCAGACCGGTTATCGAGGACCAAAAAAGGATCGAATTGGTTGCCGGTAACGATGGATTGCATGGACATTGATGCTGATGATGTGGTGGATATGGATGAGTCCATTGACATGGTGATATTGGGGATCATGATTCCTCCAGCTGTGATATGATGAACTCTACTAGGATGTTCCGATGATGAATCACTATCATGATTTGGTGATGAAGACATGGGAGGAGGAGGAGCTGAAATGATATTCTTCAGTTTCAGTCTCTTTTTCAGTGTGGAGTTCCAGAAATTCTTTATTTCATTGTCTGTCCTTCCCGGTAGACGCGCCGCAATTTGAGACCACCTGGATTGATTGATGGCTTGTATTGTAAGAAATCAAAAATTTCAAAATATATATTCCATCATGACATCAAGTTTGATACGTGAAAATATGTTGAAAATGCTAATTATGCAGCCTCTTGTGTACATGGTTAGGGTTCTAAGCAGAGATTGGAGGAACTAATAAGAGTATGACGCAGAATAAGAGAAGAATATAATGCACATTGTAGCCAAAATGTTTCATGTACATGAAACTAATAAATACCTTAGTACTGTCACACATATGCATAGGAATGATAACGGGTCGAGTACCTCTCTAATTAGGGAATATCAAAATCGTTTCCATTTAAAATTTCGCATACCAAAATCCTTTGAAAATCGTTTAAAAACCATTTAAATTTCTAAAACCAAAATTGTCTCATAATCATTTATCAAGTTAGCATATGATTTATGCATAATGGGTGTGCACCTGTTGCCAAGAATGGAATGCAAATGGACAATGAGCTCTTCCTCCTGACCGGAAAACGCGCCACGCTTGAGGTCAGGTCGCAAGTAATTGATCCAACGAAGACGACAACTCTTTCCACACCTCAGCAAGCCAGCATTCCTAGCAATGTCACTCCAACAGCCTTGTCCATTAGTTAGCATGTAGTTGATGAGCTTCTCATCTTCCTCTGGTGACCATAATCCCTTCCTTAGCTTGGCCTTGTTAGTGTTCATTTTGTCTTTCCCCATTATTTGATCGAACCTCTAGCTCCTTTTTCTTGTAGCTTTTGTCTTTCCTTCTTTGCTCTCTTATCGTTTTGAGAGAGAAAATAAGAGAAAGAAAGATATATAAGGTAACATGATACTTGTTTGTTTCTCTATGAAGATAATGAAGGAGAGAAAAGAAGAGAAGGCTTCATGGGGTGGTAATGGTGATGATGATGGTGATGGTTGTGGGGTTTGCTTCCAATATGAACATAAAGAGGGAGAGAGAGAGTTGTTAATTGTGTTTGTTGGTTGATGGGTGGAGTGGAAAACGGATTGGAGGGGGACCTCCTTAGAGAGAGAGAGAAATGGTTGGTCTTCTTGTCTTTGACTCAAACTTGTCTTTTTCGATTCTTTTTTCTTCACTCTCAAGATGTGTGATACAGCAACGTTTTTGCTTCCAATTCACATAATACTCTCTCTATTCTTCTCTCTCTAGAGAGGACAAAGAGTACTTTAATGTTATATATATTTCTTGATACACGTGTGTGCATTTTAGTATGAATAACGCTTATAGCATGTCCGTCTCTATTTTTTTGACTAAAAAAATCCTACCATGCTTGCACACCAAATCTCGCTCGTAACCCTTTCTCTCTAAGTAATCTCATGATCAACTGTATTGTATAATATTAATATATATATACACACACACATATTAAGCTTGAATGACAATCTCATTTGACATCAAAATTGCTTGCATGTTTTTAATGAAAAGGACTTCATGCATTGGAAGTGGTTGGGAGTATGTGTATTAGAATGAAAGGCAAAGAAAAATCATCATGGGTTAATATATATATATATTAAGTTAGAGACAAAAGGGGTTGGTTCTTGACATTCCATATAAAATCTATGGATTCTAGGTTCGAAATCTCTTGGCACCACTTTGGGCGACACCCCTACTAAAAATGCCTACAAGACGCCCTAATCTCGTGTAGCAAAACTCCAGAGGATGCGGTACACGAGTCTTGAACAGTTCCCACGAAAAAAAAAGAAAAAGAAAACCTATTAGAAAGAACAGTAACCCATTTTTATGTTGCTTTACAATATTATCATTGATATGCCATTCATAGCCAGGCTTCACGAATCCAATACATAAACATTTTTTTTCCAATAAAAATGATAAATTAATTTAACTGCATTTGATTTTAGCCATCAATGTTATAACAGACACAGCAACTCTCATTGTCTATGTGCTGTCATGGTTATCTTCAATTCCTAATTCCCTATCCTACCTAACCCTCTCCTCTCTCTACATGCCAAGAAATTGTTATGGAAGATATTCATTCATGTATGATGGACAACCCCATCACAAAATACAAGTCATTGTCCAATCCAAATTAGTTTCTTGGGGGGGAGTCTTAGTCAATTTGTGAGAAATGCAAGGGCAGAACAGTTATTATTCACTTATTCAAAGTTTATGAGCAGATAAGGTTTGGCAAAAAATTTTCTGAGAAAACAAGTGATGAGTGGAAAACTCTCAAGCTACTCAAATGTGTCAAAAGGTATTTCATTCTCTTGCTCTTATCGACAGCTGGAGTTTCTGAGACTTTCCCAAGCAACATGATACTTTGTTATCAAGACAAGAAAGACCAAGTAAGCCCTAGATTAGCTGTCAGAACTTCACTGTACTAATAATGGAAAATTCAAACTATTATATGAAAAAGAGAAGCAAACAAACAAATTTAACACTTGTTACATCCTTACAGGTTTTGCTTTGATGGCACATGCATATGAAAAGGAGAGGACAAATGAGCTTCTAAAAGGTTCAGAACCAAAGGAAAAAAAAATAATACCATTTCTTCCTAGAGCATCAATACCAATTCCATGTAAGCATACGTTTTGAGTGTTTGTTTCCATTTTTTAGTAACTCCGCGAAAACGATATCATATAAGCTTGTTCTTTGGATATTCGATTTGGGCCGTCGGGCTCACGAGCACATAAATTTTTTACTGACGATATGGTAAATTGGGCTAAAATTTAGCTTGCGGTCACAAGGATATTGTTCATAGTAGGATCAAAATCAGGACCTTCCGAGTACATACGATTGGGCACCAGAGAGATTCATCATTAGGTTATTTGTTTCATCATGGCCTAATGATGGAAATAGTTTTATGTTCCATTTGATCGCATGAATGTATAATTGGAGTCAAAAAGTATGTACATTCATGTTTAGAGATGAGATAAACGAATAGATAGAGTAAAAGAATTTCATTTTTCTTGAACAATTGTTTTTCACATCAAATGACATATAATTGTTCACCATTTCTGTACAGATTTAAGTCAAACCAAATACCTAACTTATATGGTGTCAATTGGTTATTGATCTAATATATTATAAACTAGTATTACAAACTATTCAAATTCTTTTTCTCTCCTATATATTTTTCCTTTTCAAAACTTATCGATTTCTACATTTATTATAAGGTAGTCCCTAGTACTTTTCAAACCACATTTATATTCTTGTACGTATGGGTTTGACAACTCGAATTTAAACTCAGAAGTGGATGGACTTTGGAGTCACTAGGGGATGACCCCCAATGACTCAACCTCTAAACCCTAAACCTTTTCATTAACTCGAATTTAGGCTCAGAGGGGGACGGAATCCAGGATCACTAGGGGGATGGGCCCCCAATGACTCAACAATTTTTTCCTTAACTGTAACATGGCCGGGTTCATGTATAGGAAAAATGTGGCCCACAATCCACTTAGATACTGAATAAAAAAGCTCACCCGGTCCATCAAGTGACTTTTCTTGTTGATTTAAGATATTACATATTAATGTATTTTTGTGTTTACGATATATATTTGTGAATCCATGATATAAATAATAATATAAAAAAATCGAATGCACTATCTGTGGATCTCGCACCATTTTTTTTGCCCCCAATGATTCTAATTCATGGGTTCACCACCGTTTACACTCATATTGTATGTTCAAAGAGAAAACTTATATGATGTACTCGTCGGTTAACCAAAAAGAAAAAAATTCAACCCAGTTTAGTGCATCATATTTAGTGGCTGTTCAAGTTGAGTTGAAGATCCGTACACAGTCTCTGTGTTTCGCCATTGTTGGAGCTGAAGATCCGTAAATGTTCTTGGGATTTGAGTTCCAACTCTCCACCGCCGGCCTTTTGTTAAGATCGGATGTTTTTTGTCCTTTCCCAGAGCACATGCAACCGTACACCTGGTGTTTTGTTGCTCCTCAATCAGCGTGCTCACCATGCTCTTCATTGATGCTGAAGATGAACCAGAGGCAGCATTTCCTCCGGTGGTAGGAGATGAAATTTTTTTTTTTTTAAAAATATTATTGTGTCAAGAAAAATATTATATATTGTCACATCAATTTTAAAAAATATTATATATTGACACATAAATATTTGTAGAGGTGGAAGCCACGTAAGCAACTACATAAGTATTTTTTATCAAAATTTGTTGAGTTAATGTCATATTAGTGGCACATCTTAGTGGAACCGGATAAATTCTACTTGGATGATTGTTTTGTCTCATTTTAAAATATTAACTGATGACTTTGTAACGATTTCTTTTGATGACAAAATTATAACAAACTCTATCTTTCATGTGAAATATAATAAATCATTTTATTTTTTATAGTTTTGATCCTTTTGGGGTGGGTTGGGACCCGTTGGGTGGACCCAACTGTTTAGCTATTTTGATTGGGACCCACGACGTTTTTCCCCATATAGAGTATGATCCAAGAAAAATCAACTACCCGGGTGGAGCCCACAAAATGATAAATGAATAAATAAATAAATGAAATCCTCCAACGGTCACAAAGTCAACAGAAACGTTCACTATCCTGCCTGACCTCCAACGGTAACATTTTCAATGCCCTTCTCTCTCTCTCTCTCAGTTACTAAGGTCTCTGCTTTCTCTGTCTCTACTGTCTGTCCAAGCATTACATCTTGTTCGATCTCTGGTACTTCTTCACTTTCTGTTAAAATTCTCCTGATCTTTCTCTGTTCTGGGTAATGGAACCAGCGAAAATTGACTGGAAGAGAATCGAGTCTGTATATGTAGAAGACAAATTGTACGAGAACATTAACGCACCTACATGGGTTGATTTCATTGCCCCTGAAGACTCAATTGATGATGAAGCCTGGTTCTGCAGACCTGGTGAGCTCTTAAACTTTTTCTTGTTCTTGTTCTTCTTTGTGTGATAAATTCACTTTAAGATTCTTGTCTAAACTTCTCTCTGTTTTCTGGGTTATTGTTATAGATTGTAACCATCCAAAGACAGCTGAGGATTTCTTGGTATCAACGCCTGCTTCGAAGGTATTGAATCTGAACTTCCAGACCTCTGAATGAGAAAGAAATCAGTTCTGTTCTGAACTTTAGATTACAATTAATCGAACACTGCATAAATTGATATTTGACTCCCTTTTCCCATCTTGATCTGTTGAAGGTTTCAAGCTCAGGCAAAGGAAGTAAAACACTACCTTCTGGTTACTTGAATCAAAGGTACACTAACACAGATTCATTGCTTTTGTTTTTTCCTTTCGTGGTTCAGTTCAATTCAATTTCTTACCAAAGAGAGAAATCAAGATTTCATTCAATTTCTTTACTTTTTCTTTGGATGTAGAGATGCAAAGTTGAAGAGAAGAGGACAAATTTTCAACGAAGATAGAGAAAATCAGAACCCAAATTTATCAACACCTCCAATTCAAAGAGCCAAGTCCATGAAAGCAGCTTTTAAATCAAGCAATGAGAAGAAGAAGACACCCATCAATGACTCGTTGCCAAAGGAAGAGGCACCACCAAAGCTGAAGAGTACACTCTCCGCGAGAAATTTATTCGCAGGGAGGGATATAATCAATCATATAACAGAGTTTTGCAATGAACTGAAGCAAATGGCAATGAGAGCGAGGGGCAGAGAGAATGCAGAAAAGTTGAATGAGAAGAGTCTAGTAGGAGGAAAGGAGGAGGGCTCAGGTGAGATTCTGAAAGAGTTGGATTGGAAAGAAAAGGAGAGGAAGCCTTTGCTTGAAGTGGGTAAAGAAAAATCTGAAGCAAATGAGAAGAAGAGAAATGCTATAGAGAAGCAGAAGAAAGAGTAAGCCCAATCTCTCTCTGTTCCTAATCATGTCATAGTTAGAAGAATTTGGACAATTTGGGCTTTCTGCACAAAACTGAATTGCCAGGAACATAGTTTAGTTTCTACTAAAAGCCATGTTGATCGAATGTAACTGAAGCAGAACCACTGTGTGTTTTGCAGGAGGGGTGTTGAGGCAGAGAACATTCCAATACCTCTAAATTTGGAGAATGTGAAGAACAAAAAAGAGGAACGGCTGTTGCAGATCCGGACTAATCCTCCCTCTCCTCAATGTTTTTCAGCCAAAAGTTGGCCAACCAAATCCTCCACTCCTTCAAAGACTTCCAAATCCAGGCTTATGGTATGTGACTAGTTTCAAGCTTCTTTTCTTCTGATTTTAATGGAACTAGATGAGGGAACCGAGAGAAACGCACTTAAGAGCAACACCCTTGCGGCTACGTGGTGGGCTTAGGCGCGTGGATTCGAGTTTAGACTCATATCGGATGTCTAAAGGGCAAAGTTTGTATAATGTTATTCTCGGTTATCAAAAAAAGAAAGACACTTGATTTAATCACATAAGCTCCATAATCTGTTTTTAGTTCTAGTGTGTGCCAGTCTAGAAAATGTTTTGAATTGATGTTGTTTGTGTACTGATCCAGGAGAGGGGGATTCTTCAAGAGGTGGAGCAGAATAAGGAAAACACAGAAGAAGAATTAGAGAGAAACAGAAACTCCCCCATTTTAGATGGAAGAGGAGGAGAAGCAAGAGCACTGGATGTGTTCTGGTTTTTGAAGCCTTGCACACTATCCAGTTAAAGCTTTTGGAGTAAACATAGCATAACAATTGAAATTCATTCTTTATTCTTTCATTTGCATCTCCCATTAACTTCATTTTCAATAAAGGAAAATGTAATTAGCACCCAACAATTGTACCAAAATCCACTTGCTTTTGCAAGTAAAATTTACATCAGATTACCTTTTCATGCTGTTCAGTTGTTGAAAGATTTTTCAAAAATACAAACTTTCAAAAGGGATGAACAAAGATGATAGATGGGCTAGTTCAACATGAATGGTTGAATAATTGTGTACTTTCTTTTCATACCCAAAATTCTTCATAATGGAGTGAATAAGAACTTGCACTGACAAAAAATGTCTAGACTTCAACAAGAATAGTTGAATATTAATAATGAAGCAAATAAGGCACTGAAAAAGTCTGCTGGTGTGAGATCATCACAAGCATAGAGGAAGAGAGATTGAACATCATAAACAAAAGATAAGATACACAGACACAAAATTCACTAAAGTGGACACAAACAGAGACAAATCTAACAACTTGGCTGTCCGATGGGCATGTTGGGCTGGGAATTCTTTGGTTAAATAAAAACGCAGATCTAACAAAGAAACTCTGTCTAATCAAAGCTCCAGGTGCAAAATAGACAAGCCAAGAGCATAGACCACGCGTGCCGTGCACGTGGGTAGAATCTTATGGTGTAAACCCTCGACTCTCTCAACAGTTCTTCAATGGTCTCCACAATCAGATTCAAGTTTCTCACAGGAGGCACATAGAGAGTCAGTGGAGCTGCAGAGAGAGCCACTGTAAAGAAGAGCTGCAACATCATCAAACCCACCAACAAAATCGTCCAAGAAACCCCAAAAAGCAATCAATCAACTCTCTTGAATCTACACTACAAAAAAAAGTCCTCTAATTTCTGAAAGCTTGTAGAGTTTTGAAGAGACTTCTTGTATTTTCTTATGAAGAACACATAGTAATAAAGAAGATAGATAGGGAGAGAAAAGGTGTGGAAATGTAGAGGGAAATTAAAAGAGAAGATACAAGAAGAAGGAAGAGTTGGAGAGGAACAGGCAGAGGTCTAGGTCTTTGCTCTTCCTTTGCTTGTGAAAGCCACCTAATTTTGGTTCTTCTACATAAATATGTGTGAAGTGAGATTTGATGGTCAAAAAATTGATACATCATAGATTCTTAGCAGTTTTGCATGGAACGACTGAGTTAGCGGTCAAAGTTCAAAGTTGGCTCATCTATTCGATGAACATGTTGAATTAGAGAATTCTCGATTAAAAAAAAGCTTATTAGAATGATTGAATTGGAGTTTCGATGCTAATTGGAGTTTCCATGCTAGTGACACAAAATGCATCACTTAATCTATCCATTAAAAAAAGTTCGATTTTGGATTTGGTGTCAACTATTTCATTCACATAGATTAGAAAAACTATACCTATAAACATTAGGGTCACTAAAATGAAAATGTTAGGTAGGAAAATAATAACCACATATTTGCCAATAATAAGTTCTCAAGAAAAACATGTTTCATTGTTGGTACTTTATTCATAACTAGTCGCGGGCTCCGCCGGACCCAGAAGACAATGAAACAAATGTGACATAAAGCCATGAATTATGATTGTGAATGATTCAAATGGCTTACAAACCACAAATTAAGCAAGGAAACGCCTTGCATTTCATATATCCACAAGAAAGAGGAACCCTAAAACGTGTATCATGCCAACTTGAATCAAGTTCACAAGATTCACGAGAGAAAAGGAAAAGACAGCTCCCTCCCTAATCTAAAATAGCCTCACACCATTGATCATATGTTGGCTTTTAGTCGACGATGAAATTAATGTCAATTTTAGCCTAACCACTTCATTACTTTAGTAGGTAAGTGTAGAATACCTAAATAGCTAACTATATGTATGTATGTATGTATTTTAAAATATAGAGTTAGCTATATATATTTAGCAACAATTCTTACATAAAGATGTCCGTAAATTTGAAAGTTTATAGGTCTCTAACCTCACTCGTTGGCTCTGAACAACAATTGAGATCAGAGCTGATAATAAAATTGAAAACTAAAGAAACTATTGGTGGGATTTGAAGCAGGAACCATGAGTTAAAATGGATTACAACCGGGTTTGCAGTTTTCGATACAGTTTGAGCCGGAGAATGAGTGAATTTTAAAGCCCTCTAACCGGCCGACCTACGGGTGGTGTCGGTTGTCGGGGATGGAGACTCAATTGGCCAAATCTATTCGATTTCCGTTCAGGTGGTTTGCAACTCCCAAACAAGTTTTCAGCTAAACCAATGATCGTTGGTGGTTTGAATGGTCGGGTTTTACTTGAGGAGTTAGGCGGCTAAATACCAAAGTGGCACACCAATACATGAACCAATAAAATGAACGCGATTGAGTCTCCCAGTCCTAGTAACCAAACAAAACACTACACTCTCAAGTAATGAGAATAAGTCAATAACAAACCCCTCATTATGATACATATAACAAACATAGAAACAATCGGTCCATATTGCGCGTCACAAACATCAGCCTAAGCCTTGAATCAATTCATCCTCTGGGTAGGGTAGGGTCTGTCTTCACTCCTGGCAAGACTGCCAATGATGCTCCTGCTGCGAAGATTGCAAAGCATGAAGAGGTTTGTATTCGACATCTTCATGCCTTTGCCCCTTTCGCATGTGACATTTTCGGCTCTCTTCGTAAATGCTTTGGATATTTTGCCTCGTAAGGTTGGCTGCTGCATTCGTGGCACGCCTACCTTAGGTCTCTTCGTGTTTTTTTTGTTAGGAGGTATGTTTCTTGTAAAAAAAATTTTATTAATACAAGTATTGTGGGGTTGCTTAACATACAAAAGTAAATTTATTAATAACTTCTCTAAAAAAAAATTCATCATACATTACTTGGAGAATGGAGACCACCTCTCCCAAGACAACTGTAAAATCCAAAATAAAGCATATTGAGCAAGAAAAATGACATTTCATCAGGTTTTTAACTAAAATCTCATCCAGGCAGGCACTGGCCTTGAATGTAATTCTCATAAAACATGTTTGTGAAATCAAAAAAATCCATCCCATCATAAATTAAAAATGGGTTCGGGGAAGAAACCCCCTACAAAAATTATTTCGAGAAAATTCCCGCTGGTACAAATCCTCAAAAGAAAATTGAGATTATCATCACCATCTAAATTCTAAACAACAAAATGTCGGAGATGGACCGCAGAATTAAGCACCACCAGATCCGTACTTCTTTCCAAAGACTATCAGCTGAAGCTTGTCATAACCAGCAAGCACACCAGCACCAGCAACAGCACGAAGGATGTTTGCTCCAGCACCCTTGAAGAGAGACTTGGCACCCTCATTCTTCAAGATCTGGGAGAACGCATCAAAAGAGCTCTTATACTTTACAGCTTCACCAGAGGTCATCATCATTCTTCTGCGAACAGTGTCGATTGGGTAGGATGCAAGCCCAGCACCATTGGTGATGAGCCAACCAAGGGCAAAGCTAGCGAAGAAACTATCCTGAGGTAACCATAGGAAAACAATGTCTAAGAATAAACCAAAAGCAAATTTCCGCAACTACCAGATAATTTAGACTCAAAAGAGAGAAACTTTCACAGGCGACCAACTTCACAAGCAAAAGATAAAATAGGAGCAACTTCCAGTATTCATAGTTTCAGAAACAACAAATGTCCACAAAACAATTAAACTGCTATTGAAAATACGACAGGATGGTCATATTCGTGAATAGAAACAACAAATAATGCTCAAAACTATAGACCAAAAGCCACTCATTCAGAACGTCACTGAAAAATAATGAATTTTACGATAACCAATCAATCAAGCATATATCTAGCTCCAATGAAAAACGAAGAAGCATATAGCTAGCTAAGGAAATGTATGTACATTGATTGTACAAGCTTATAAAAAGGTAATGTCAAACAAAAATAAAATATGCAAAACTAATGCATACATAACTTTAGGGAAGGGATATCACTTGGTACAATCAAAACATGAGTTCCCAACCCCATACCCACTCAAGACAATTATTTAAAAACATTTCACTAACCTGCAACTTTCCGGTCAATACCACTGGCTTCAGAGAATCATACATTCCAAAGTAGAGTCCTCGGTATACGATAATTCCAACACATGATATGTTAAACCCACGGTAAAGACCTGCAAGACCATCAGTTTTCAATGTCTTCCTGTAGACATCAACCAGACCATTAAACTGCCTCTCTCCTCCCTTCTTTGCAGCCTTAGCATCATTGGCCAAACGAGTACGGGCATAGTCAAGGGAATAAACAAAGAGAAGGGAAGAAGCACCAGCAGCCCCTCCTGATCCCAAATTGCCTGCAAACCATTTCCAGTAGCCATCTCTGTCTTTCTTAAAGTTGAAGAGGCTCTTAAAGTAATCCTTGAATGCAAAATTCAAGGCCTGAAACAATTTCATATTGCAATAAGAAAATTGAGAACTAAAGAAATTACGAGATAAAGATTGAATGCAAAGATAATAATTTGCCAAACCTGCGTGGGGAAGTAACGGATGACATTAGCAGTGTTTCCCCTCCACAATGACATGAAACCTTCATCCTGAATTGTCCGCTTAAAACACTCACCAATGCCCTTGTAAGGCTCAGAGAGTCTGCCAGTTTTAATCATCTCATCCTGGTTCTGAATCAAAAGCTTGACACGCTCAATAGGTGCAGCAGCTGTCTTGGATACAGCAGCAGATACTCCTCCCATAAGAAAGTCAATAGCAAATCCAGCAATTCCTTTTTCCTTGGGGGCTTGGACAAAAACTGAAGCGGTTGATTGTACCATGGACAAATCACTGGTGGCCCCGCAGGCACGCACCATGGGATATTGCAACGCAGCATTGGAATAATTGCCATATGTGCGGCGCTGGTACAAAGCAGCAGGCCTTGAATATGCCCCGTCAAAACCTTGATAGTCTTGTGAAATGCTAGAACGGACTAGCGAGCCAGCTACCTTTTGCATGACAGTAGGGTGTTGAACCTGATCAACCATCTTGACTTCCCTGCACGTATGTTAAGAACATTGTTTATGCATTGATTGCAAAGACATACAGAAGGGAGAACAAAATATTAGTGGCACACTAGAACATATGAATGAAAGTTTTAAGCAAAAGCCTAAACATTAAACAGGGTAATATAATCTGAAAATTTGATTGGTTACGAGTTAAGATAAGATGGAATAAGAGATGGTGATCAAGAATTATTGTACCCATAAATGTATAAGAAGATGAATGCAGACCACAAGTACAGAACAGAATCAAATAATCAATGCCTAGTATCAATGTATCATATAACAATGTGCTTAGTAAATCTGTAAATATGTATGGATAAGTGATCAAGCAGCCGACTTGACAACAAAGCAAACCAGTACTTATGAGTTATGATATCATAGACAATGTATTGCCTTTTTCCCCCTGCTAAGAGATATCTTGTTTTTCATTCAGACATATAGACAATCCTCGAGGAAGTGTAAAAGAAAATAAAAAGTAATGTTTACATGTTAGAAGCAAAACATATTGAGGCACAGGAAGAAAAAGAAATAAAGCATTTGGATGGTAAGTTCCAAGAACATAGTATCAATAGGGATAACGAGAAAATACTCTAAAAGGCTCAACTCAATTTTAAACAAGGGAGTCTACTGATAGAACCTCCATAAGAAACCACTAACAAACTTTTGTTGCATTACAAATTCGTTATTCATACAGAGGAATGCAAAGTTAACAGTCAAAAGTGCAGTTTCCAGGTCAATATAACCAAAAAAGTATCCTCTTAGAATTCTTTATATAGTCCAACCTCCAGAATCCCTCGATGAAAACCATAACAAATCAAAGTTCCACAAGAAGAAAAATCTAAAAATACGACTCTCCTAACGCTATCTGGATTTATAAGACCTCTGGAAGTAAATGGAGGCATAGATATGCAAATTTGACTAATCTAAAAACAAATAATCAATCAAATGTCATCACAAATCCGGGGCAAGACACATCACGTTTTCTCTCCATCAAAACAATCATCCGAAGTGTTGAATATTAAAAACTTTTTGAAAACATAAGATCTGGTGGATCCGTCGCTAACAGTAGATCTAGCAAGATCTCCTTCACTGCAGACAACACAACAAATTCTAAAATCAAACGAAATAATAGATCTAGCACATCAAAGACTCTCGAGCAAGGTCACTTAATAGATGTAGCAGCAAAATCCAGATCCATCGACAAATGCAAAAGAAGAAAAAATCAAATAGCACAAAACAAACGGACAATTATAGATCTATAGATTTTACGGATCCTCAAAAATCACCGGAAAAAATAAATCAAACAATCTAAACACAAGAAGATATATGATTTCAATCTGGTTCGTTGTATACCTTTGATTTGCTGCTGAGTCTGTGATTGGATGGCTTGTGTGCGTCTCCGCCTCTCGCTCTTCGTTGTAGCGAGAGAGATTTGTGGAGTAGGCTGCGAGACCTTGAAATGTGCGAACCCTGTGCGTTTTATTGGCGCTTTGTTGTGTGTAGGGACGGAGGAGAGAACTGATTGGCTACATCCGCAATTTGCATGGTATCGTGCAGGTGCATTGCATTCAACGACATGATTGATTAAAGTAATTTAGTAAGCGTCTTTATCACTGTGTATTTCATTGACAAAAACTGGAGTAAAGGTAAGACGTCAACGGGGAATTGGTAGAAAGAAACGGCAGTGATTGAATTTACTTTTTATGGAATGATGTCACATGCTTTTTTGGAAGGTTTGCAATTTCCTATTTGGTGTATGTTTGGTAAACCTAATAAGGTAGGGTAAATACTCTACCAAACACCTAGATAAAAGCTTTCAAACTCTAATAAACTTCAAATGGAAACTTGTCTTATTGACCTTGTATGGGCTGAAATTCGTATCACCCTAAATTAGAGAAAGGCCCATGGGCTTCATAGGCAATCTACAAACACAGGCTAGGTAGCAACCTACTCAGCAATCAATAAGGTCTATGGCCTATAATATATAGTTGAGCCCAACATGCCTACGATTTGGGCTACAGATAACACAATAAGACCCACAGCCTATACATTCAAGCTCAACAGGTCTAAGAATTTTTTGGAACTATTTTTAATGATATTGTAGTGGAGGATTTTTAGTATATGAAATCTCATAAAAGACAATTATGATAAATTAAGATTTAATATTTTATTATTTGGAATTATTACTATTTATTCTCTTTGTTTCATATAAATAATCCAAAAAAAAATTAAGGATGTTATAGGACTCCGCTGGTTAGTTTTGTCCCAGGTGAATTCGAATCATGGATCCGCTTTGCACATTTATCCAAAAGAATTTCAAGAATATATTCTAGTTGAAAAGGTGGACCAAAAATGTATATTATACAAATTATAATTATAAAATAAATCATATAAATGTTTTTTATAAATAAAAAAATTACAACTTAAAGACTCATAGTGAGAGGATAACGTATTAAAGTTTTTGTTTCTTTTTTTAAGTGAGAGGATAAGGAAAGTCCTTTCCAAGGGATTTACAAATAAACGATAGCCACCCATAACACCACTTCCATGGCCACCATACTCTCTCCCTCTTCCCTTCTCTCCTCCTCCGTTACCACCAAAATCCCACCTTCCCCACCACCGTCTTCGCAGCCACAACTCAAAATCTTAAACTATCACAAACCCCTCATTACTACCCTAACTGCTACCCTCGCCGCGGCCACCATCCTCTCCGCGGGCCCCTCCCATTCCATCGCCGAATCCTCCTACCATATTTACTACGGTACCGCCGCCAGCGCAGCCAATTATGGCGGTTACGGTGGAAATTCGGATCCCAAATCCTCTGCCGAATACGTCTACGACGTCCCCGACGGTTGGAAAGAGAGATTGGTCTCCAAGGTAGAGAAGGGCACCAACGGCACCGACAGTGAGTTCTACAATCCTAAAAAGAGAACGGAGAAGGAATACCTGACATTCCTCGCCGGATTCCGGCAATTGGCTCCGAAAGACTTGATACTGAACAACCTTGCTCTCTCAGATGTGGATTTGCAGGACCTAATCGCCGGCGCGGAGAAGTTGGAGTCCAAGGAAACCAAGGACGAGGCAGGGCAGTTGTATTACGTTTACGAGATTGATGGGGTCGGCAAGCACAGCTTGATTAAAGTGACTTGTGCGAAGAACAAGCTATACGCTCATTTCGTTAATGCGCCGGCGGCGGAGTGGAGCCGCGACGAGGAGAGCTTGAGGCACATTCATGATTCGTTCAAGACTGTCGGGGCCTTCTGATTTTGAGTGATTTGCTGATAAATGTTGAGGCAAGAGTGTTTGTAATCATTGAAGCTGAAAGATGATTGGAATCAATGACAGTGTTGTATTATTATTATTATTATCTTCAATTCAGTGGAAAAACTTGAAAAATAATTGGTAAACTGAACTCCACCTTTGACTACCCCTCAAAATTCATATTTTTCTTTAAAGTAAGAGATTAAATTTTTATTTTTTTTTTACGATTTTTAATGTATATAATATTTTGTTGAATATCTTTTTATTTTTGTTTTTATAGTGTGTCTAATAGATTTTCAAAGACAAAAGGGAAGTAACAAAAGAAAAATGTTAAAGATGCAAATGGAGCAATTAAAGTAATCTATTAGGTGATTCCCTCATTGGCGAATCTTTACGAGGTCAAAATGTATGGACTCGGGAAGTTTTGAGTTTGATTTCCACTTTGAATAATATATTTATGACCACGCGTTTGGTTTTAACTAAACTTACCACATTGTTAGGTGGAAACTTCTGTGTGTATGAGTATGACGATCGAAGTTTAGATCCATATAAGATGTCAAAAGGACAAAACCTGTATATGGTCATTCTTAGTTTTTAAAAAAATTTCAAAGATAAGCATAAGTAGTGTTAGGGGGTTTACCCATTGGTTTTTTCCTCATTTTTTTACATGAATTTAACCGATCAATCAATTAGTTATCAATTGTTATTTCAATCGGTTCTAAGTAAATTTTTTTAAATTAACCGACTAATTGGTTGGTTCGGCTTTTTAACACCCCTAAATAGTGTATTATTTTCTTTCGCCTTTACATGTGTGCCTAAATGTGAGAGAATAAAATATGACGAATAATAAATTAATTCTTTTATATGAGTGTGATGAAATTGAGTACTTTAATTGCCATCATTATTCATTAGATAATTTCTATTTAGGGAATTAAATTCATAAGTTTTTTTTTTTTTTTTGTTAATAAGACAAGTACCATCATGCATCATCATCCACGACCACGAGGATCCCATTTTTTCAAAATTTAAATGCATCCCCTCGCGAGAGATACAGACCTTGCTGATTCGCTGCGCCTCTTCCTCTATCTTTTTCTCCAGTCAATTAATCTCCGAGGTTTTAAGGTTTAGAATTCTTCAACGGAAAAGGGGGAAAGTTTCAATCTTGGATCGCCATGCCTAAGAGGTGATGATCTTCCAAGAAATCTCACAATCTTTGTGTTTTTTGGTTTCAATCTTTCGATTTTGAACATGGGCATGTGAAGATTATATGGGATGTTTCCTTTCGTTGTTGTTGTTGTTATACTCCTATGTGTTGGTGAATTTACAAAAAAAAAAAAAAACTGTTGAATTTCTCGAATGATATGCTTGGCAGGGAAGTCTTTATTTGTGGTAGTGCTGGCGGGGTTACGATTTTATGTGGGGGCGTTTGTTTATTTGCCGAGAAACAGTAGAAAAAGGCAATGAAAATTGCTTGAACCTTGAATTTTTCTTTCTGGGGAAAATTAAGGGAGAATGAGAAAATGGGAAATTTAAAGTAAATAATACGTCAAATAGATGAACATCGAGTCATCGAGTAGGGCAAAAAGGAAGAGAATCACAGTGTAATCGTAGCTGTTTGAGGTGGTTCTTAAGTGCAAATATGAATGTCTTGATTTTTGACGCATAGGCGTATTTGGGACCTTAACGTCACGCATATATGCAGACTTTGTTTGTTTGTTTACTCATCTTTCTTGTTGGATTTTCCCTTTCTGCCGCCAAGGGTTCTTTTCTTCCCAGGTCTTTATGCAAAGAGTTTTTGTGAGTCAAAGCTATTTCAGAAATTATTGATATGACTTATCAACTAAATTAGCAATCTGTCCGTCACATCAATTGGGTTCAAAGTGGTGATAATATGTCTGTCATTCACTTTATTCGATTGTGGTCTATATGAAAGCACTAGGATGTACATGTTGATATGTAATACGGTTGAATATGATTTGTGTTTCGTTAGATGGTCTCTGTCGCCAGAAGTTGAATTTCTAATGTGTGTCCATTAGGCTGGTCAGCGAAATGGAATATTGGATTGAACTTTAAGGTATTATACATCTGCAGGACAACTCTCAGCAACTAATATTATTATGTCTTTTGATAAGATATGACATTTACACTATGTAGTTCTTTTGGTTTGGGTGTATTGACTGTATTCTCAGGTTAGACCATTGCAGTTATGGTAATTATGTTTTTCCTCCTTCATTCCAGGGTCCTTTGCAAGTTCTTTGCTCATGGAGCATGTCTGAAAGGGGATAATTGTGAGTTTTCTCATGTTTGGAAGGCTCCACCAAATAATGTAAGTCTTTACCTATATCTGTTTTTGTTTGTAAACTTAGTATTCTAACTTCTCTTCTTCTTTTTTTTTTTGGCTTTTCATTGCAGATTTGCACATACTATCAAAAAGGAATGTGTGCCTATGGTAGTCGATGCAGATATGAACATGTTAAAGCTTCTTGGTTGGAGTCAGCAGCATCATCTTCATCAGCAAATCCTCGTCCATCTCTAGTCTCAAATTTTAATCCTGAATTTCTTCCTCCAAAAACTGCATCAAATGGGGTAACTACACTTCCGGGTTCTCCTGCAGTGACTAAAGCTTTTGCTCCCAGGGCTAAACCAGCTCGGAATTCAGATCCTACTCAGCACACTATTTTGGACCATGGTGATGTTCTGGAACCTAGGAATGTAAATCCAGTTGATCGTCCTCTCTGTTCATTTGACGCGGCTGGTAACTGTCCTCGTGGTGATACCTGTCTGCATATTCATGGGGACTTATGTTCCACCTGCGGAAAGCATTGCTTGCACCCTTTTAGACCTGAAGAAAGAGAGCAGCATAAGAGAACATGTGAGAAAAAGCAGAAACGTCTAGAGGCATTAAAACATAGTCAAGAAATTGAGTGCAGTGTGTGTATGGAGTATGTACTCTCAAAGCCCACAGTAGCTGAAAGGAAGTTTGGGTTACTATCAGAATGTGATCATCCATTCTGTATATCATGCATCAGGAATTGGCGTAGTAGCTCTCCAAGCTCTGGAGTGGATGTTAATTCTGCACTCAGGACTTGCCCAATATGTCGTAAGCTGTCATACTTTGTTGTTCCCAGTGTGATTTGGTACTCAACACAAGAAGAGAAACAGGAAATTGTTGATAGCTACAAGGAAAAACTCAGGTAAAACTTCATTTACTTAATGTTTGATCAATTTTAATGCAGATATATTTTTGATTTCCCTAAATCATGCAGCCAATTTGGAAGGTTTAAGATATTAGAGTAGTTGTGTGGTGAACTGTATGATTACCAACAGAATTTTATTGCTTCATATTATAGGAAATAATTTGGAGAAACCTTGAGGGATTAATTATGGTAAATGAATTATTGATCTGATTTATTAAAATTGAAATAACTGAACTTCAGAGTGTTATGTTTACTTTTGCATTTGGAAATGATTTGTTTATGTCTCTACTTAATATTGCAGCTCAATTGATTGCAAACACTTCAACTTTGGGAACAGGAATTGTCCCTTTGGGACTAGTTGTTTTTACAAGGTAAAGGATTGCTGCTGTGAATTTCATAGCTATGACATGTATCTTGTAGGCCTTTCAACTTGCTCTCTTTTGTTCTCTGCGGCGATTCTGAACTTATGTTACTTAAGAGGTTAAATTTTTGCAAGCTCAAAACTTGTTTATCCTTTCTTATTCTGGCTGTTGTCGTTGCTCCTGGTCTGGCTAGCCACACTCTAGGAAGTTAAAGTGAGTCATTGGATGCTAAGCATGCTAATTTTCTGTTGGTCTTTTGAATATCATAATATTCCTGGTGTAGATGACATAGTAGCTTCCAGCAACATTGTGTAGTGTCTACGAGTTATATCCTTTTTATGTCATTTTCTTTCTTCATGGAGTGTTAGCTTTATGACTTCTTTAATGAGTACTATCTTGTGTTGTGTTCCAGCATACGGTCAAGCCAGGCTCATATATGTGGAAGTATAACAGACCACCTCCTTCCAGGCGGCCTCCACGCAGATCCAATATTGTCGATATGGATGAGTTATATGATGTGTTTGAGCGTATGATGGATGATGAGTACCTTTGCTATGCCGAAGATTTTTATGATGGAGATCTAACACCTATGGAGATGGCATTGTTACTAATGCATCTGGAGATTGATTCCGATGGCTTCTCTAGTGATGAGGAGGACGTATCTTAATTTCTTCGATTGTCGTCTTGTAACTACTATACTTTTTTTGTTGGATATTCGGTTTTTTGCAAGGTTGTCTTTTTGACTGCTTTCAACATACTGCTTGTGGGAAAAGATAGTGGTTGTAGTTTACTTCCTGGCAATTGTATTTAGTTTTATGTGGGATACTAAAGGATCACCCTAAGATGATCATCTCATGGCGACGATGGGAGAAATAGTGTGGTTTATTTGGCCAATATGTTCTTCTGTTGTGATTGGCTGTTTACCTGCCTTGAATGCATAAGCTAGTTGGTTGAATTGCTATTTTTGATGATTCCTTTCTCCAACTGCATTTTGTTCATGGTGATCGGGGTTATAATTCGTGCTGGTGTTATGATTTTTCATACTTAAATATACTGGTTATTGTAACCCAAAAGAAATGCGTTCAAAGGAGTTAGCAATATTTCACGGGGCATTTGATTCATAATTGAATGTGTATGAGTGTAAGCGTGAGATGTTGGATCTGTCTCCTGTATGCTTGCTTTGATTGAACAACAGGATCATGGTAGAGTATCACTTCCAAGGAAAGGTTTAGGGAAAGTCTTCTCAATCTTGTGTCTGTAGATTCTATTTTGGCATAGAGGAAGAAAAATGTAAAATTTTTATTTGAAGGAATTGACTGGTGATTTCTTAAATCATAATTTGTATAAGCTGTTCTTTATTGAATTCTATATCCAAGCAAATGAATAAGCAATCACATGTATAGTGTATACAAACATAAAATGCCATAATAATTAAATCACCAAACTCAATGTACCCATCAAAAACCAATGACCAAAATTCAACACAGAAGCTCTACCCTCTTAAAATCCCAAAAAGGGTCAAGAGCAGTGAAGAGAAGATGGCAGGCCCAGAAATACCCAGAGAGTATGCAGCTCCTTTATCCATGGATGGTTCCGGTGCCGGCGCCATTTCCGAATCTTGAGCAGAAACAGTTGCCACAACAAAGAGCATGATGATCATGGCAAATGAAGCCTTGATTATGCTCAATTGTGCCATTGTTTTTGTGATGAATGTTTGAAGAATAGTCTATGTAAATCAAAGAAATCTGGAGAGTTTAGTAATGGTGTGTCAATTTGTTATACAGGAAACTGGAAAGGTTTGAGGAATTTATAGGGCTTTTGTGTATGGTGGTGATTCAATATGAAGATGAGCTGTTAAAGGTTGACGGGTGAGAACAATTCAAGTCCAGCAAGTAGATGGAAACCGAACAATCTTTGTTTGTTGTCACGTGGCTTGTTTTTTGGTTTAGAAGTTAAAACTACTTCTTTGACGGTGCCAAACAAAAATTTTTTAAAACCTTTGACGTTAAGAAAATTAAATATGAAACACCATGCAACCTTCATGGATCAGTTAAGACTTGAACCGAGATTCAGTGGGGAAAGATAAGACAGGGTGGTGTTCCCACACGCTAAACTGAGCAAGGGTCTATCATGCAAATTGTGATAATGAAAATACACATGAGACTTGAATTCGTGACTTTTCGTTTACGCTAAAAATTATCGCACTGAAAATAACTTTCTCAGGCAACCACCCATTTTTCATTCTAAATTTAAATCCTAAACAATAAAACATAAATTCTAAATATTAATATTAACATCTAAATTCTATTACCAGATTTTTAAAAAAATATATAATTTTAAAATGATTTTTGGAGAAAATTCTAATTAAAATTGGAAAAAGATTGGTTGGAATTATTCCACCAATTCAACCAAATTTACACCATTGAATGGTGAGATGTTGTGTTGTCAAATCCAATGCATGAATGCATTGAATAGTGATGATTTGATGGAATTAACTGGACTAATTTCAGCCTCCTTCCCATTAAAGTTGTAGATAAGAATTGGCGCGCCTCGTCCCTCAAATTGCGTTGGCACTTGGCACACGGTAATTAAAGTTTGAATAGGTGCTGGTAGGTTAACCCTCAAAAGAGCCGTTTTCTTCTTGGACTTTAAAAGCAGAAGTGCAGAACCCTCCCTGTCCCTGTGCTTGACCGTTTCACATTTACCGCTCATCGGTCCAGCTGTCCACGTTTTTGTAGGGTCCACACGCTTTCACTCTAACCTATATATACACCAACACAGAACCCCCAAACCCTAAATCGCCGAGCTCTTCGAACGCATCTTTTTTGCTTTCTATCTTCGTCTCTATCGTTAAACACACCAACTGTTCGATCAAAGTCCCCAATGGCATCATCAACCAGAATTCAATCTATTTTCCTCTTCGCTTTGGTGGCGATTGTAGACACAAAAAAAATTTGCAGCCCAATTAAATAGTGGGCTCTAAATTAAAATAATTTATGAAGCCCAAAATATTGTTAAATGGATAAAATCTAAGATAAATACAAATCAAATCAAATTCAAATAAAATAAAATTAAAGGGATAATCATTGATTAAATGATTTCTCTACAATACCCTTAATGTCAAGGGTTAAGGCCAAGGGTACATAAGTAAATTCCACTTCTCCCTTTGCCTATAAATACCAAGCTCATTTGGAAAAAAAAAAAAAAAAGAAGAGGAGTAGAGAGAAACTATCTAAAGACTCTCTCAAATTTCTTCTCTAAATCCGGAATTCTTAGAATTCCTTCAAGTCTCAAATCCAAGTCAAGTCTCGGAAGTGAAAAGTCCAAGTTCTTTAAATCCGGAATTCTTAGAATTCCTTCAAGTCTCAAGTCTAAAAGTCTCAAGTCTAAGTCAAGTCTCGGAAGTGAAATTCAAGTTCTCTAAATCCAGAATTCTTAGAATTTCATCAAGTCTCAAGTCCGACAATCAAATCCTAAATTCAAGTCCAACACTCAAATCCAACTGGATTTTATTACAAATTCGTAGAATTTGTTTGAAGCACTCAACTAAAATCAGAGGATTCCGTATTCGTGTGGAATACGTCAAAAGAAGAGATCAAATCCACTTTGATTTAAATATTTGTAATTTGTATCAAATTCTAAGTGTATTTAATTTATACTGAGGAATTTGGTGCGTATAAATTTCTGGCACGCTCGGTGGGACACTCTTCTCCTCTCTTCTTTTAGTTGAATTTATTAAATTCGGTCTAAGTCAAAACTATGGAATCCACGATTCCTTCAAAGGAGATTGATGTCACTGATGACGTCTCTCACGCAACTCGTACGCGAGTTAAAGCCGGAGAATCACAATTGTTTTCTCCTCTTAAGAAATTCTCAAAAAAGGGTCGAAAGAAGTCTCATGTGAGTAAATCTAGATCCAAATCCCTTCAAATCAAAGATGAAACAAAAGAGGCGGAATATGTATATTCTAGCTCCTCGGGTGATGAATCCGAGTCCAAACCTCATTCCGTGAAGTTGGCATCACGGAAGTGGGCTGATTACACCTCGTCTTCGGAGTCCGAATCCGAATCCAAATCTCTCAAGTCAAAAGGAATGGAATATGTATATTCCAACCCTTCATATGAGGAATCCACATCACGGAAGTGGGATAATTACATCCCAACGTCGGAATCAGATATTCCTGTGCCGGTTATGATGACCGAGGCAACAAGTTCCGAAGATCAGGTGAAACAAATGAATGTCACCATTGATCAATTGACAAAGTCCTTAGAAGAGAAGGACAAACAAATTGCTGCACTCATAAACCGATTGGATTCCTTAGGACCAATCACGGAACCGAGCCGTGAAACCTTTGTTTCACGAGAAGGTAAAGCTCCAGAAAGTTCAAATTCTCTTAAAGCTCAACAAAAGCAAGAAGAGCAAGATCGCTTGACAGCACAAAATGCTCTCCGCGATTCGACCAACTTATCTGTTGCTTCACTCTCTGTGAATCAACTCCAAAACATGATCGTAGACACCATCCGAGCTCAGTATGGTGGAGCCCCACAATCATCTCTAGTGTATGCAAAGCCATATAGTCGCCGGATTGATGAAATCCGCATGCCATGGGGTTATCAACCCCCTAAGTTCCAACAATTTGATGGGAAGGGCAACCCAAAGCAACATGTTGCTCATTTCATCGAAACTTGCAATAATGCGGGTACATTTGGTGATTCCATGGTGAAACAATTCGTGCGTTCCCTAAAAGGAGCTGCATTTGAATGGTATACTGACCTTCCAGCTGGTTTTATTGAAGGTTGGGATCAACTTGAGCGCGAGTTTCTAACTCGCTTTTATAGCACCCGACGGACAGTTAGCCTCCCGGAACTCGCAAGAATGAGGCAGAATAAAGAAGAAGCTGTGGTCGAGTATATTGAACGTTGGAGGAACCTTGTCCTAAATTGCAAGGAACGTATAAGCGAAAGTTCCTCCATCGATATGTGTGTTCAAGGAATGCATTGGGGGTTACTTTACAATCTTCAAGCTAATATGCCACATTCCTTCGAGGAACTTGCAATCCGAGCTCATGACTTGGAAATCCAAATAGCAAGGCATGGAAGCCATTTGCCAAGTGACCCTCGAGAATTAAAGAAAGAAGTGAAAAAGGATTCAAAGCCTTCACGGACTAAAGAATCCATGGCTGTTACTACTGACCCAGTTAAGATTTCTACACAGAAATCTAAATCTAAATTCGAGTCCAAGACTCGTAAAGATCAAACTCAAGTCAAGGAGCGACCAACCTTGAAACAAATGCAAGAGAAGGAATACCCATTTGCGGATTCCGAAGTGTCTGGGATTCTAGACCAATTACTTGAACAGAAGCTCATAGAGCTTCCTACTTCAAAGCGGCCGGAAGAAATTGGCCAAACTGATAATCCTAAGTACTGCAAGTATCATCGGATCATTGGTCATCCGATTGAGAAATGTTTTGTCTTCAAAGACATAATCATGCGGTTGAATAGGGAAAACAAGATCGATCTCGATCTTACTGACAATGTTGAGGTCAATTGCGGAATGGTGGCTTTTGGGTCATTTGACCCCATTCCAATATCAATGGAAGCTCAAACGATGCCCTCGTCCATAACTAACGAGGAATCATCAAATATAGAACTGACTGTTGAGCTTCCTGAAGGAGCTGTAAGAGTCCAGTTCATTGTAGATGGAGAAGCCACCACTGTCTATGCATATCCCGGAATGCCGAGGCCACAAGCTCCAAATAGGCCAACGTTATATGAAATCATGACGGATGATCTGGATGTGTGGGATTCATCACCAGAAATGTATGATTCATCTTCTGAAAGTGAAGATGAAGGTTGGATAGAGGTGAAAAGTAAAAGACAATACTCTTCACCAATCCGGTCTCTTCCAAGTCCAATACCTATTCTCGGAAGGAGAGAAAATAAAAAATCTCGGCCTAAGAATCGATTAAGAAGAAATCGAAGAAAGACACATGTTGAGGTTGAGAATGAAAGCACTCATTCAACTCCCCGAAAGAAAGTAACTCTTAAGGAATACTTTCCGAAAGATTACTTTCTAGATGAACATATGACATGATATGTGATCAGTGCAATAGACTCTAAAGAGTCACATGAAGAAAGAGATGGTTCTAAGATGGAAGCCTCAAGCATTGAGAAGAAAGGAGTTGTTACTTCACTCCAAGAAATTCCCTTTGACATGAACATCTCGGAAGTCCTTGAACTCCCAATAGATACTCGTTTGGCGCTAGTTCAAACACTGCTCAATCCGGAAGAATACAAAGGGAAAATATTTTCCCAAATAAGAAAAGTTAGTCCCGGTGATTGTATGGCAACAATTACCTTTACGGACGATGACTTACAGCTTGGGACGAGACTTCACAACAGGCCACTTTATGTTAGTGGAATTATTCGAGAACACAAAATATCTCGAATCCTCATTGACTGTGGATCTGCTGTAAATATTATGCCGATTCATACAATGAGAAAGATTGGAATCTCAGTGAATGAGCTTTCTAAAAGCAAACTCACAATCCAAAGTTTCAATCAAAAAGGACAACGTGCCATTGGCACAGTCCGGTTAAAGATTGAGATGGATGATTTCATATCATCAGCTTTATTTCATGTAATCGACTCCAAAACATCCTATGAATTACTTTTGGGACGTGTTTGCTTACATGAAAATGGAGTAATTCCTTCAACATGGCACCAATGCTTCAAGTACAGTCGAGATGGCAAGGAAAAATGCATTGTAGCCGAATCAAAGCCATTCGCAAGTGAAGAATCTCATTTTGCGGATGCAAAATTTTACCAAAAGGAAGATATGCCCCAAGAAGCCCTTCCAGTGTTGATTCCGGAATCAAAAAATGACGTAAAAGATGACTCAATTGAGGACATCTTATCAAGAACCTTTGTAAAGGAATCATCAAAAATTGAGTTGTCAAAGAAAGATGTTGACATTCTCAAGGAAGACCTAATCCTTCCGATTCCTTCTATTGGGAAAATTGTGGACTTAAATTCTATACAAGAAAATGCCGAGGAAGCTGAGCTTCCTAAAACTTTGGGAAACCACTCAAATGGGTGGTTTGATCCACGTGTAAAGAAGCTCATGGAGAACGCTGGATACGGAAAAGGGAAGCCATGCAAACTTGGCGACCTTGATTCCGTTCTGTCTAGTGGAAAAGCTCCGGTGATAAATAAACAAGGAATATCTATTCCAAAACCAAAACACGGATTGGGACATGAATCTCGTGACTCACACCCTATCCGAATTAGAGCAAAGAAAGCATCGGCCAATCCAATCATGATACAGATTTTTGAGTATAATGCTGACAAGCCCGTAGAGCCTCTTGCTCAGAGCCAAATACAAAAGCAAAATACTCGAATTTCAGTATTTGAACAGATTGGTGATAATCCGTCAACATCAAACCAAATGGAGTCTGTACAAAAAGTCTCTGTATTTTCTAGGCTTGGGCCAAAAGTCCAGAAAGAGGATCCGAAGAAACGAATGAGACAAAGACGTCGTAGACGTAATGCTCTAGCTAAAGATAAAGGTAAAAACAAGGTGATTGTTTCTGTCAATCACGTCACAATTAAGGAAGTGACTGAAAAAGAATTCAGTTCCGACTCATCTTCTGATGAAGAACCCATATCGGCACCATCTACCTTAGAAGATGGGGGGCAAGCTACGGTTGATGAACTCAAGGAGATCAATCTAGGAACTGAAGCTGATCCAAGGCCAACATTTGTAAGCGCACTTCTAAGTCCAAAAGAAGAAACAAAATACATCCAGCTTTTGCAAGAATATATGGATGTCTTTGCATGGACTTACAAAGAAATGCCAGGACTAGATCCAAAGATTGTTGTCCATCACTTGTCTATCAAACATGGAGTACGTCCCATAAAACAAGCTCAAAGACGATTCCGACCGGAATTAGTCCCGAAAATTGAAAATGAAGTCAATAAACTTATTGAAGCTGGATTCATTCGAGAAGTTAAATACCCGACATGGATTGCCAATATTGTCCCAGTGATGAAGAAAAATGGGCAATTACGGGTCTGTGTTGACTTCCGAGATTTAAATAAAGCATGTCCAAAGGATGATTTTCCATTGCCCATCACGGAGCTAATGGTTCATGCAACTACCGGACACAAAGTGTTATCCTTCATGGATGGTTCGTCTGGATACAATCAAATTCGGATGAACCCAAAGGATGAGGAATTCACTGCATTCCGTACTCCAAAAGGAATATATTGTTACAAAGTTATGCCTTTTGGATTGAAGAATGCCGGAGCCACATATCAACGTGCCATGCAGAAGATCTTTGATGATATATTGCATAAAAAGGTGGAATGTTATGTGGACGACTTAGTCGTAAAGACCAAAAACCGAAAAAATCATTTAGATGATTTACGGGTTATCTTTGAAAGACTTCGTCGATTTCAATTAAAGATGAATCCTCTCAAGTGCGCCTTTGGTGTCACTTCTGGAAAATTTCTTGGCTTCATCGTAAGGCATCGAGGTATTGAAATTGATCGAACAAAAATCGATGCCATTTTAAAAATGCCAGAACCGACTAACTTACACGAGCTAAAAAGCTTGCAAGGGAAGCTCGCGTATATTAGAAGGTTTATTTCAAACCTTGCTGGACGATGCCACCCATTCAATAAGTTGATGAAAAAAGACACTTCTTTTAAATGGGATGATACTTGTCGGAATGCCTTTAATAATATCAAAGAGTACCTCCTACATCCGCCTGTATTAAAGGCACCAATTCCAGGTAGACCATTAATCCTATACATTGCTGCCCAAGAGCGATCATTAGGAGCACTGCTTGGACAAGTGGATGACGAGGGGAAGGAAAGCGCATCATACTACGTGAGTCGTACGTTGGTAGGTGCGGAGCTAAATTATTCACCAATTGAAAAAGTGTGCCTAGCATTAGTCTTTGCAACAAAAAAGCTAAGACATTATATGCTTGCACATGTTATTCATTTGATCTCAAAGGCGGATCCACTTAAATTCATCATGTCAAGACCAGTCTTATCTGGAAGATTAGCAAAGTGGGCACTTCTTCTATCAGAGTTTGATATTACTTTTGTACCTCAAAAGGCTATAAAAGGACAAGCTTTAGCGGATTTCCTAGCGGACCATCCGATTCCAGCAGAGTGGGAGCTTCCAGAAGAATTCCCGGATGAAGAAGTCTTTTTCACTGATGTAATACCATCATGGAAATTATTCTTTGATGGTGCTGCACGAAAATATGGTGCAGGAGCTGGGGTAGTTTTTGTTACCCCTCAAAATGAAGTCATGCCTTTCTCCTTCACATTGATGGAGATGTGTTCCAACAATGTGGCGGAATACCAAGCCTTGATAATTGGCTTGGAAATGGCTTTAGAGATGCAGCTCGGACAACTCGAAATTTTCGGAGATTCTAAGTTGGTTATTAATCAACTTTTATCAAAATATGAAGTCCGGAAGATCAATTTAATTCCTTACCAGAAGCATGCGGCAAAGCTCTTGGAAAAATTTGACATGGTTAATATTATTCATGTCCCAAGGAATGAAAATCGACAAGCAGATGCATTGGCTAACTTAGCTATTGTATTGGCTAACTCCGATAAAGATATCGCGATTATGTCCATTTCTCAAAAATGGGTAATTCCATCATGGACACCTGAAGATGAAACAGAAGTTCATAATATCTCAGGTGATACAACTGAAAATGAGGATTGGAGGCAACCAATCATTGACTTTCTTAAATATGGAAAGTTACCAAGTGATCATCGCCATAAAACGGAAATTCGGCGACGTGCCTCTAGATTCATATACTACAAAGATACGCTTTATCGGCGTTCTTTTGATGGTGTATTTCTTCGATGCCTAAGCAAAGAAGAAGCGAATCAAGTATTGGAAGAAGCTCATTCCGGGATATGTGGTGTTCATCAGTCCGGACCAAAACTTCACTTTCGGATAAAAAGGATGGGATATTATTGGTCAACCATGGTGAAAGATTCCATGGAATATGCTAAAAGATGTGAAGCTTGTCAAGTTCATGCGAACTTTATACACCAACCACCGGAACCGTTACATCCGACTGTTGCTTCATGGCCTTTTGATGCCTGGGGTTTGGATGTTGTAGGACCCATAACTCCAAAATCATCTGCTGGCCATTTGTATATCTTGGCAGCTACATATTATTTCTCAAGATGGGCGGAAGCACTTCCATTAAAAGAAGTTAAAAAAGAGACTGTTGTCAATTTCATCCAAGGTCAAATCATTTATAGATATGGAGTTCCCCGATATATCATTACTGATAATGGGAAACCATTCTATAACAATCTAATGGACAAACTTTGTCAAAAGTTTCATTTTGTCCAACACAATTCCTCCATGTACAACGCAGCAGCAAATGGACTTGCAGAAGCCTTTAACAAAACTCTCTGCACTTTGCTAAAGAAAGTTGTCTCCAAGTCAAAGAGGGATTGGCATGAAAGGGTAGGAGAAGCTTTGTGGGCCTACCGAATAACTTATCGAACACCAACACAAGCCACACCATATTCTTTGGTTTATGGCGTTGAAGCAGTAATACCACTGGAATGTCAAATTCCGTCTCTCAGGATTGCTATCCAAGAAGGCCTTACTACAGAGCAAAATGCTCAATTAAGGTTGGAAGAACTTGAGTCCTTAGACGAAAGAAGATTGGAAGCTCAAAAGCGACTGGAATGCTATCAAGCTCGTATGTCCAGAGCTTTCAATAAAAAAGTACATCCTCGATCATTTCAAATAGGAGACTTGGTCTTAGCTATAAGGAGGCCGATTGTGATCACTCGACGGACTGGGGGCAAGTTCCTACCCAAATGGGATGGACCATATGTAGTCACAGAAGTCTACACAAATGGTGCTTATAAAATTATCGACAAGGACGGTCTACGGATCGGACCTATCAATGGAAAATTCTTGAAGCGTTTTTACGCTTAGAATTAAATTGTAATACTCCTTGCCCATATGAGTATAAACTATGAATGGCATCAAAAAAAAAAAAAACTCGCTAGATTGAAAACCCGAAAGGGCGGTCTAGGCAAAAATAAGAGTTAAAAAAAAAATTTCCTTGGAACTACGTTTGACTTGATCTCCTCAAAAGGAGTACGTAGGCAGCTTGGGAAATTCCAAGTTCAGTCAAATCAAATAAAAAAAAAAGACTTTGTCTTTTAGTTCAAATCCAAATAAAAATAGAAGACTTTGTCTTTTATTTTCAAGTTCAGTCAAATTCAAAGAAAAAAATTTCTTTGTATTGTCATTTCGAAAAGACAAAATCAAAGCATGTAAGATGTACATTCATGTTATGATTTAAGGTTCCTTTCTTTAATGAGAATACCTTTGATGCTTATATGTGCATACTTGATGGTGCGCCAAGTTGTAGCATTAAAAAAGGAGCAAATGAATTCATTGATATGAATGTTCATTACATAAAAAATAAAAAAAAAAAAAAAAAAACTAATCGAAATGACAAAGAATAAATAAATAAAGAAGTCTAATTCTTCTTGATCCAATTCGCTAGCCCACGGAATCCATCTTCCAAAGTTGCCTTCCGTTTAGCAATCGACTTAGTTGTAGTGGCATCCTTAACTTGGAGCTTCTCTAGCTTTGAATGTGATTCCTTCAATTGATTAAGGTCATCACTTTCTTTCTTCATTTTCTCATCAATGGAGTCAAGTTGGGATGACAAAACATTATCTCGCTTCTCTAGACGAGAAATTTCAAGTCTAACTTCCTTTTGTTCTGCTTCTATCTTGCAAAGTTCCTTGGTCAAGTCTGGAACAATAAGCATACGAGCAGAAATAAGATCTTCCAAAGAAGCCAATCTGCATGCTTGATTCGATCAATAACCTTTTCTCCGGCTATATGTTGAAAAGCCTTAAAGAGATGAAGACAAGAATCTGGAAGAGATTTTCCATCAGTGAGTTCCCTAAAACTCGGAATAACCTCTTCATAATAATCACCAAGTATAGACAATCCGGAAATATCTCGCATTTCCCAAAGAGAAATGCCAATTTCTCCATGCCTCGTCACAAAGGTACTGGTTTCAGGACACCATACCTCACATAAAGCCCGATATGCTGAAGGGGGACGATGATATTCCATCGTTGCTGCTTGGACTGCTAATGATAAATCTTCCAAGCCTCTATCCTTAAGGAGTCCAGCAACCCGTCTGGACCACTCCCAAAAGCCATTTAGATATGAAATCTCTCCTCTGGGATTCAAAGATGTCCCCCATCTAATAAATTTGTTCCCAATATTCTCGGCAATCAAAGGTCGTGGGATGAAGTCATCCTCATTATGATGTGGTGCAATACACAAGTAAGGTAGGCCAAGACGACGGGCATCCGTGGATGCCAATTCCTTGGATCTGCTAATTAAAGACATATCCAAACCTTGAAATCGATTGACACCGGGGATAGCAAAACGGCCAGTCATTGCACTATTGACGTGAAATTTAAGATGACCCTGCATGCCTGTAGAAGAGTGAAGTCCAACAAAAGCCATCGGAAAACGAATTGTTTTCCCTTTAAATTTGGGATTACTAGATTCTGTAATCCATTGTGGATTCGAGTTTGAGCTACTCTCAGAATCCGTCTTCGGGGCTGAACACGGTTTGCGGGAGGCCATATCTAAATTAAAAAATAAAAAAAAAAAAAAAAATCAGCTTCCGAAAGAAGGAAAAAAATAAATAAATTTCAGCTGCCGAAGAAAGAATACATATGCACATGTGTGTATATGTATAGGTATAGTTATGGCGTAGGCGCCATGCAACATCACAGCCATGAAAGTCAAGGTTGGTTGCTTTAAAAACAAAACATATATATATATCATATATATATATATGAGATGAAAATTTCTAAAAATAATCACGGCTGGGTGATGAAAAAAAAAAAACTAAAGTTGTCTCACCTTTTATGCGTGATGTTGAAAGAGTGAGTATACAAACTCTATAGCACATGTTGGCTTTATATAAGTCTAACTCTCCTATATCAAGTGAGATTAGTTATAAGTTATCAAATACAAATCAAATTGTGATTATATAAAGCAAATTTTATTAGATAATTCAAGACTTAAATTATCTAGTCTTTGATAACTTAAGTCTTGAGGGGGCATTTGTAGACACAAAAAAATTTGCAGCCCAATTAAATAGTGGGCTCTAAATTAAAATAATTTATGAAGCCCAAAATATTGTTAAATGGATAAAATCTAAGATAAATACAAATCAAATCAAATTCAAATAAAATAAAATTAAAGGGATAATCATTGATTAAATGATTTCTCTACAATACCCTTAATGTCAAGGGTTAAGGCCAAGGGTACATAAGTAAATTCCACTTCTCCCTTTGCCTATAAATACCAAGCTCATTTGGAAAAAAAAAAAAAAAAAGAAGAGGAGTAGAGAGAAACTATCTAAAGACTCTCTCAAATTTCTTCTCTAAATCCGGAATTCTTAGAATTCCTTCAAGTCTCAAATCCAAGTCAAGTCTCGGAAGTGAAAAGTCCAAGTTCTTTAAATCCGGAATTCTTAGAATTCCTTCAAGTCTCAAGTCTAAAAGTCTCAAGTCTAAGTCAAGTCTCGGAAGTGAAATTCAAGTTCTCTAAATCCAGAATTCTTAGAATTTCATCAAGTCTCAAGTCCGACAATCAAATCCTAAATTCAAGTCCAACACTCAAATCCAACTGGATTTTATTACAAATTCGTAGAATTTGTTTGAAGCACTCAACTAAAATCAGAGGATTCCGTATTCGTGTGGAATACGTCAAAAGAAGAGATCAAATCCACTTTGATTTAAATATTTGTAATTTGTATCAAATTCTAAGTGTATTTAATTTATACTGAGGAATTTGGTGCGTACAGCGATATTTGCAGCTGCTGTTTCTGCTCAGGAATTCGACTTGGCGCCTGCTCCTGCTCCGTCTATGGACAAGGGAGCAGGTTACTATCTTGGGACGTCTGGTGCTGTGATATGTTCTTCTCTAGTTTTGTCTCTGCTTGCTCTGTTCAAGCACTAGATCTGATCTGATGATGCTTATTATTTGGATTGATGGGTTTTGATTATTTATTATTATCACTATTGATTTGATGTTGGGTTTTTGTTAGATATGTCTATTATTCATTTTATTCGTAGTGTAATAGTAAAAGAGAGATCTTGATTTGTTATATCCGATTTGTCTCCCATTATCTGTGTATTTTACACTCTTATTAGTCTTATATACATACATATATAAATGTATCTGTGATCATATGATATATTGGTTTGGTTTGGTTTTTGGCTGATTTTCTTAAATTGTCATTTATGAATGTAGCATAGTAAAAACTAAGAATCCGATCCGACACATCTAAAGCAGAATATATATATATATATATATATATAGCTGGAATATGAACCATGTCACTTTTGAACCTTCATGGGCTCACACTGCAAGAAATAATTGAACCAAATCCCTACATTTCTAGCACCGACAGTAATGGCTTCCAGCTTTAATCCTTCATCCTTCATAGTCCAAATGAACAAGCTTTGATTCTTCGAAGTTTTATTCGTAATTAAGTCACACTGGTAAACCCAGAGATGGTAATGGGCCGACTAAGCCCGCTCGTCTCATAAGGGTTGTGCTAGGTTAGCAAATTCTGGTTCCGGCCCGTTAAAGGAAGGCTCGGTCCATCTTGGCCCAAAAAGGCTGGACTCTTTTTTTCTTATTTATGATCTGTTTGTTTCGATGAAAATCAACTTTCTCATGAAAAATGAAAAACTTATCATGAAAAAAAAGCTAATTTCTAGTGTTTGAATAAAAAAGTTGCTAATATTTTTCGATGTTTATTTGGTGGAAAATGTCAATTTAAAATAAACAAACGAATCGCTACAACATCATGGATACAGAGCTACACACCCTAAAAGTACTTCCAGAATCAGTAAACAAAAAAATTACATCAGACATATTAATTACAAGCACATAAGATTGCAGTCATGTGCAGTGATGGATAGAGCTGAGAAGGAGGATTGGAAAATGACATACCCTCTTTAAAATTGGATGTTGTTTTCCTTAAATTAGAGTGATTTCTTCATAATGATTTGTAGTTTTTTTCCTTAATCTTCTTAATTTCCATCATACAAAAGCTGAAAAAGGTAAATATCATTTTCCAATACTCTATTTTCCGTGAAACAAAATAAGACAATTCTAATTTGAACCGTGACAGTGCATAGTATAAAGTCATGGCCCACACAATATTCTGTAAATTATGTATGTCGGACAAGTAGATGACAATTTCATAACCTCGGACCTACAACCCTCCAAAGAGAGAGTAAATAGTGTATGGTGTCCACATTTATATTATGTAAGGGAGTGATAGACCACCACCACAAAAATTTTCTCGGTTATGTCTTTATTGGTCATTGCCCCGATTGACTATACATGTAGTCTGACAACTAGAGGTGTAATTCCAATTCGGGCCGGGGCATGTGAGTCCTGCCCATGGCTACATCCCTGGGTTCATAGGCCGTGCTAGGCCAGATCCACTTTACCTTGACATTCGGAGCGACGGAGACTGGGTCGAGATTCAGGGCCCCGCAAGGCCCATCCTACTCTACATTCACGTGTAGGGCCTCGGCCAGCGAAACGAAACGAGTAAAAGAGGAGACAATATGGGTAACACCGTAACCAAAAATAAGCGAGCCATACTGTATACTTTCTCGATAATGACGATTTAACGCGTCAGAACACAAATCCCCTCTCTGTCTAAGTAATGTGGGCCGCTATGAGGTCCACATTCCATCGCCATTACCGACCTCTCAATCGCTTCAAATCCCCTCTCTCTCTCCCTCATCATCTTGTCCCCAAAGCCCCCCTCTAGCTCTTATCTCCTACTCTCTCTAAAAACACAGAACACGAATCGATCTTTCAAAGCTTTTGTTAGAGATCGGTTTGAGGAAATTCAGTTGAGAAATCATGGCACAAAAGACGGAGAAAGAAGAGACGGAATTCAAAGTACCTGAAACCTTGACGCTTTGCGTCAATAATTGTGGAGTTACCGGCAATCCGGCTACCAATAACATGTGCCAGAAATGTCTTAACACGACCACGGCAAGCACCACCAACAGCAGCGCGTCCACTGTGTCCGGAGGTGGAGTATTGAAATTCTCTTCATCAGGCGAGCTGAGCCCGAGATCCAGCCCGAAACGAGCGGCGAGGCAACCGGATCCGTCCCTGGAGGTAATGGGCAGGCGGACTCCTGATCGGGCGGAATCTGGTGTGGCGACGGAGAAGGAGATGGACAAGAGAGTGGTGAACCGGTGCTCTGGTTGCCGCAGGAGAGTCGGTCTGACCGGCTTTCGGTGCCGATGCGGGGAGCTCTTCTGTTGGGAACACCGGTACTCCGACCGACACGATTGCAGCTACGATTACAAGGCAGCTGGTCGGGAGACGATCGCGAGAGAGAATCCGGTCGTCAAGGCCGCGAAGATTGTCCGGGTCTGAGTGGTTTAGTGAAAAATTCAAAAGCCATCCGTCGCTGGTCGACGGAATACAAGTTAGAGATTCCGCAGAGTGAGGACCAAAGAAGAAGAAGAAGAGAGATCGATTTGGAGAGATAAAAATATGAAATCTAACATGGTTTGCTATTCATCGAAGATCAAAATCTCTCCGATTGTTCTTGTTGTGCAATTGATCCATAATTTTTCAAAATTTCATCTGCTAGGAAAATAGAGTATTGTGGTTTTTGGCTTTCGTTTGTTAAACTAGATCATTAATTAGAATTAAAATTATTATTGTAATTTTCAGAAATGTATGTAAATTATAAGCAAAGCTAAAACATTTTGAGAAACTTTCTTTCCACAAGTTTACACCATTTTTCGAATTTTTTTATTTACATCTATATTCATGGATCAAATGTTTATTATGTTCTTAAATAAAAATAAATCAACATAATTATCCTTATTGTGTTATCAATAATCAATACGTCTCATGTTGAGAGGCAGGCCTGAATCTGTCTCAACGGTCCCGATTCTTGGGAGAATCATTTGGGGAATAACATTTCGTCTTTGAGTAGATCAAAATCTCAACATGGGTTGAATTTGGGTGTAAAAAAGGAATCCCTGCAAAATTGAAGACAACAACTTATAAAGAAGGAATTTTGATTTCATATTTTGCAAGTAAATGATATTTTTGACTAATCATTAAATTTTTGGTGTAAATTTAGAAAATTTTTAAGGCTGGAGTAGGTGGGGTAAATTTAGTGGTTTAAAACGGTGTACAAATAAAAATTTTCAAACATTTTATGTCATTTATTAGTCTTAGAATTGATTGATAATAATAAAAAATAATAATAAAAGGCATGATATATGTGGTATTGAAAAGTTGTCAGAGAACAGAGATGTGTTTGGGCCCAGACAGATAGATGCCCATTTTGTGTTTGTTGAATGAGTTTATTTTATTTAGCCTTGAAGTAAATTGAAAAATGAAACTAGAAATTCTTTTAATTTCCTTTTGGGTCTCCATTGCTACTTTTTCATTATTATCATAGTCAATCATATTGGTGTCTATCTAGCCCATGGATTTCATCTTTTCTTTTTCTCCTCTTTGGACGCAGTGGAAGGAATCTATCCATTTTTTTGGACACTAGCTTTCTTTTTTTTAAACGTGAAACCCGCCCAATTTTTTATTGTGGAAGGTCGGAAAATAACTATTGTGGTCGGCTATTTTTGTTAGGTGGATTTACAGCTCCAATCGATAGTCGGACAGCATAACAATAATGATGGTGATAGCTGTCTCGTGAGTGGGTGGGGGTGAAAAGGAGAGAGGAGGGAAAAAGGGGAAAGAGAAGAGTGAGAGAGTGAATGTTTATAGAGACAAATATTGATGTGGAATATCACATAGGATTGGGATGAGTTGGGATAAATGTTGTTCAGACATTTAGAAGGATCATATATATATATATATACACACACAGAGAGAGACCTTTCAATCTATTAATTATGCAGTGGCTTATTTTATTGGAATTGATTTACCAACTTGTAATTCCAACATGAAGATGATTCTCTTGCCGTATAAGGCCATTTCATTGACATTATCTTCCCTGTCGTGACCAACTTTATATTATTATTTTATTCACAACTGAAATTGGACACCTCATCCTCCATTGCCACTATGCTTTACAATGTTGTGGAAGACGATCACATTTTATACGGGATATATCAATAAATTAATCCTAATATGTGGGGGAGGATGTGTCCATCAAAACACATAAATTATAATTAAAAAGCATATAAAAAATAGTGCTTATTAAATACATATTTTAAGCTAAAACACTAAAACTCTAAGAAACCTATAAATAATCATTAAAATAAGGGTAAGTATAAAGTTTTATATATTACTTTATAAAATACAAATCTAAAATTTAAAAATAAACTACCGATAAATAAGTATAAAATACAAATACACCATATTACGTATAATAATATATATATTGGGCCGGGCCGAGTTAAATCTAAATCCCAAGGGCGCCCCGAAATTTAAGTCGGGCCTAGATTTGGCCAGATTTTTTTGGGCTAGACAGTCCGGGCTCGTCAGGCCAACCGGCCCATGTCCACCTCTTTTGATTTTCGTCAGGCCAACCGAGAGGGTATTTATGTAACTGTAGCCAAGTATGGGTATAAGCAGTGAGAATTAGGGTTTCTTTCTTTTAGCAACCATAGAGGTAGAGGAATCTCGACTTCCGGCGGAGCGGGAAGGAACTGCAGTGAGCTGCGAAAATGGTGGAGAAGGGAAGCAAAGGAAGAAAGGAAGAGGTTGTTACTCGCGAGTACACCATCAACCTCCACAAACGCTTGCACGGATGGTAACCCAAACCCTCTATTCCTCTCCTTCTATGTGATTGCAGTTATAAGTTTGCTTGTGAACTAAGTTTTCAGGAAATTTTTGATGGTTAAGGTCTGATCCATTTGGAGTCGACTGTATTGTGTTAAGTATTCATATTTCAGGAGTTGGTCCGTGAGCTTGTTAGATGTATCTTATTTTGTTCGATTTACTTGGCTGTTCTCTCAGTTTCTGTGTATTTTTGCTGATTTGTATTTGATAGAATTGATCTAGTATTTCATATTTCAGGAGAAGTTTGTGGGTATGCTCTAATTATTTTCTGGTTGATGAATCTGTATTGAGTGCTTGGGACTAACCATTTTGTCGGTGGTAAATTCGGGGATATTAATGGGACATTTTAATGGGATGAATATGTTGTCAAGGGTATTACTTGTATCTGATAGTGGTTTTGATTAGAAATTTGTTTCTCGGGGAACCCGAGTGAGCTGAAGTTTGTGACTACATGTTTTGGTTTAACTTAGCCGTGGAGGCATGATTGTAGATTGGTGGTGTTCAAATTTCTACAAGGTTGAATATTTTCGTGAGACATCTGCAGTAAGTGACTAGAGTGTTGATCGTTGTCAAGGCTCATTTAGAATATGTTTCAGATTAAGAATTGCATGCTGTGTATCCTAGTTTGTGTTTTACTGATTATTTTATGTGTCGTTTGAAAAATGCAATGAGATTTTTCAGAATGATATCCTAAGCCGCCCAAAGCTTGTCAAATCCAGGATTTCCAGATGGATTGGATAGGGTATTAGTACAACCTGCCATCTTTAGACACCTGTTAGGTATTTTTATGTACGTAGATGCTGTCAAACATTAACCTTAACTGAAGCATTTGTGAATCAGAATTCAGAAGTACCTGAACGATAATAATTGGTCTGTTGTATCTGTGAGTAAGCTTAACCAAGGAGCGAGATGTTACTATTTTGACGCTGATGCATTGTGACGGGAGTTATTGATACTTCATTATGTTTTATTATTCCACTTTTGAGGTCTTTCCAGTGTCTTGTTGACAGAAGTTTTTCAGATTATTTGTTGACAATATTGTTGTTCTTATCATGATGATTTTGGCATCGGACATACAAATATTCTACCTTCTATGGCTCACAGCTAATGATTGCAATGCAAGTGTTAAGTGACGAAATCATGTTCGAGTTGTAACAGATGAATGTTGTCATTTGTAATCCTGAATGTTGTGTTTCCTTGAGAAATTGTAAGAACATGTTGATGTGACTCCAAAAAATCAGTTTTTTTTTTCCTATAGTTTCCCCTATGATTTAAGTGATTGCCCTTACTTCAGCATTTGTGTTCTACGGATATTTGTTCTTCCATGTGGAAACTATTCTTGACATTTATTCTCATGATTTAAATTGTGCAGTACTTTCAAGAAGAAGGCTCCTAAGGCCATAAAGGAAATCAGAAAGTTCGCGCAGAAGGCCATGGGGACAACTGACATTAGAGTGGATGTCAAGTTAAACAAGCATATTTGGAGCCGTGGTATCAGGAGCGTACCTAGAAGAGTTCGTGTTTGCGTTGCTCGAAAGAGGAACGATGAAGAAGATGCCAAGGAGGAGTTTTACTCACTGGTGACTGTTGCTGAGATCCCTCCAGAGGGGTTAAAGGGTTTGGGCACCAAGGTTGTTGAGGAAGAAGAAGACTGAAAGCATTCTGCATTTTAGGATAAGAGTGAAGTGGTTTGTCTATGGAACATCCAATTTTGGCTAATATATTCTATCAGATGAAGGTGTTTTGGTTGAATTCTCTTTTGAACAATCCTGCACTGAAATTAATATTGCATCCCTCTGTTTTGCATCATTTAACTTGTCATATTTCTCTCTTTACTGATCTTTAATACTCATCTTGGTACAAATGCACTGAGTTCGGTCGGTGGAGACCAGTAATACTAGTTTTGTTTACAAAATATTAGCTTGTTCTAAACTAATTGCATTTTACATAAAATGTGATACATTTTGATTGAGAATATGCAAGTGATGGCAACCTTCTCCTGGAAGCAGGTTTTTACTGTCAATGTTTGATTTCTTTGCACTCTGCACTCCTACTTTTGATATGCAATTCATTCTGCTCTAGCCCTCTTTACTCTTCCAGTAATCAAAAACTAAAATCAATTGTGATCATTATGGCTTATTCTTCTACAACAGCAGTAGGCTGTAGGCAGTAGCACCTAGGGGTGTTGTAGAAACCGAACCCATCGTAAAGTTGTAGAAACTGAATTGATCGTCAAATTGATTTTAATTGCTTTGATGAATGGGTTTGGGCATATATTTAAAGATGTTTTTGGAACAAGATAACATTTCTTTTATTGGTGAATGGGATGCGAATCTAGACAGTTAGTTCTTGTCAATATAATGGACTGGAATCTTGGAACAAATTCCCCAGCATCTCTAAGATCTCTGTAATATGTTCTCTCCAAGTCATCATTTTTTATTTAATAAATCTAGAGTCTTAAAAAAAAACCAGTGAGAAAAATGTCTCACGCGATATATATATATATATATATACACACTGTTGACAACATATAAGCATATATCAAAAGTGATATTCACTATTCAATATCACAATTCACAAACATTTAGTGATTTTTTTTTTTGAGAAACATTTAGTGACTTACATTAATACCCAATTAAGGTTTTGAATGATGATTGTGTTACATTTTTCTAGATTTCTTCACATGGTTATCTATTATATAGCGGACTACTTTGTTTACCATGAAGAGCCATTAAAGGTCCCTATGCATAGATGCTTCCCAACCACCCACTCTTTTGTGGGTACAACTCAAAATGCATCTTAAATAAGATTCATTATTAATTTATAGGATGTGTCCAAAATTAATTAGTGGCCCAAAAATGAACCACAACCACCATGAAGAGAAAGGGGGGTGGGTGATTATCAGAATAAAATAATTTTGATTTATCAATACAATTATCAGAATAAAAGAAATTTGATTTACCAATCTAATATTGTATTCAATTCTCTTCACTTATTTCCTTAATTATCCCAACAAGTGCAATAATTTGATAGTAACTAGAGAATAAATCATTTGATTAATTGAGAGATCCAATTAATATGATTTAAAAAAAATGTGCTTGTTTCCTTTTTTATCAAGAACAAACCTAACCTTATCATCTAAATGAGGTATTAATTATTAATTGGTATGAAAAGTGCAAGGGAATGTGCTCCAATCACAAGATCCTAATATGCCTATATTTGATGATGTGCAACAAGAATATATAGAATTTAATTCATTGTTCAGATAGTGACATAGAATAATTTAATTCAAAAAGGCTGTGATCTTTGGTATATTTTTCTTTTTAAACAATTTATTTATATCCACTTAGAGAGTACTAACAATATTGAAATAATTTGAGAATCTTATAACTTAAAGTGAAATTTTTTTTTTTGTTGATAAGCTAAGCTCAGCCATGATCAACTTTTTTTTTTTACAAGAATATAAATATAAGCAAAGAATTAGAATAAAGTGAGAATAAAACTATACAAGAACATATTCAATAGTATTTTATGGGCATTAATAACATTTTAGTAAACAAACATGGCTTCATGTGAAATGTGGCCTTTACGTAGTTAAGTAAAAATTCAAGGGTACTAAGTTAATTACAAAGAGTATAAATGTAAGGTTACTGGGGAGGCAGGAGACAGAACAGTGTTGTTGGCTTCTGCTACGTTCTCTGTATTTTCTTAATGTTCTTGGTTGATTGCAGTGTTTTAAGGTGAAAAAAAGGGTGATCTAGATTCAGATCCAGAAACACGAGGGTAATATTTTCTGATGAAAAAACCAGACCTTTTAGTATTCAATGGTCACAGAAATTTGGTTTGAAAAAAAAAAAGACCAGTACATGGTCTTTGTTTCACTTGGTTTTATTATTGAAATCTTTTTTTTATAGCAAAGAAACAAAGTTCAAGAAAGATTCCTGAACTGGGTTCTCTTTACTTCTCCAATTGTAGCATTCTGTAGATTTAAATGCAGTTTTTGTTGTGTAAATGCAAGCAATTTTGATGCTGGTCTACCTGGTCATGTCTCCAATGGAAGTTTAGTTGCATTGAGCAGACAAGCTGATCTTTCCTTATGTGGTTTTGTTTTGAAGAACAAGCAAGTTTGCATTTAAGCAAACTTTAAAAAGGTCAAGTAATCGAGCAATATTCTAAGAGGCATTTTGTCAAACACTTGAGGTAATATTATAGTTGAATTGTCAATAACTCAAGCTTGCAAAAACTAGAGAATAGAGAATAAGCTAATGTTTTCTTGTGTCCTATTTGTGTTATACAGTGAAGAAAAATCAACTTTGGCGTTCAACGAAAGTTGAGAAGACATGATTTTTCTTTTGACATCGATTGTGTACTTGATCTTCTCCAGAAGACATGAGCAGTAGTCTTTTGTACACTCCTGGTTTCAAGTACCCAGATAGGAATTTTCGGAAAAACCAAGATTTCATGGACTTAAATCACCACCACCATGATTATCATCGTATTCATGATCATAATCATTATGAACAGCAACAAATACAGAATCATGACTCTGGTCTGATGAGATTTCGCTCTGCATCAAGCTCTTTCCTTGAGAACCTTGTCAATGGCGGCAATAGTGGTGGTGTTGGTGAGGATTATCCATGTTTTCGATCTTCAAGCCCTGAAACAGACACCATTTTTACAAGATTCATGAATGGTTCGGGTGTGTCGGGCACTCACGATCTTCATGAATACGGGGAGAGATCAATGAAGCAAGAAGTGCCAGATTCTCCAAAGAATCAGATTGGTTTCTCAAGTGAAAGTTCAGAGATGATTTATCAGAGTTTACGAGCTCAGAGCTTGGAAAATGAGACAAAAATGGATTGCTCATTCGGTGTCGTGAATTCTATGATGGAAAACTCTGTGGTACCAAAGATGGGCAGTGGAAGTGGCAACAACCTTCTAACGCAGAATAGCTCACCAGCTGGTATTTTCTCCGATCCAGGAGCTGACAATGGTAATGATATTTTTCTCCCTTTCTCTTTTTGTTTGAATTGTGAGAAAGTATTTAACAAGTTTAGGAATCTACTTTAGACTGTATGAACTGTGTTTTTTCTTTGAAGCTGAATCGAAATATCCCACTTAATGTAGACCATTATTTTCTTATCCCAATAGGCAGATTATTGATTTCTCAGGTCATAAATTCTGAGAATCTAAGTCCAAGAAAGGCAGAACCTTTTTTTCTTTTCTTTTCTTACTGTTTCTTATGAGGCAAACTAATTAATTTCTTCTTTGTGGACTTGCTTCAAGGTCGAAAGGAGATCAGTTGAACTTCTCGTAACCAAAAAGATCCTCTGCAACTTTCTTTATGAAAAGAGAGTTGAGTTTAGGAAAGAGGAAAATTGGAGAGTAATTTTGGTGATGAAAACTTTCATGCAACTTATGTGGAAATACCCTCTACATTCTTAATGTTGGGTTATTGAATTAAGCCTTTTAAGCTTTAAATAAAATTTGACTAAAACTAAATTTTGGGTAGTTATTTTATATTTCTACCTACTTGTTCATGGCTACTAACAGGTTTTTCCATGGCGAGGGATTTGGGAAATTTTGGAGCTTCTGGTGGCATAAAGGGGGAAGTTAGTTCAATGACTTGTAGATTGAACAGTCATGTGAATTTTGCATCATCATCTTCACGCTTGAGACTTATGCCTCAAATCGCTGAAGCAGGGGACGAGTGCATTGGTGCCAGTATCCCTGAGAATGGAAGTTTAGGAAATAGTAATTCCAGACATATACATTCCCATCTCAACTTTGCAAATGATACTTGGGAAGATACTTCCTTCAATAGCCTCAAAAGAGTGAGAGAAAGCGATGGGAACACTTTATCAGGCTTAAATCATTTGGAAAGTCAGGTAGGAGCATTTGCAGATTGTTTTTCGTCTTTTTTTTCATTAATTCTTGTATAGTAATTGATGGTATCGATCTTTTGATCAGACTGGTAAATACTTAAATGGCACCCTTGGCTTGAGTCACCATTTAAACTTGCCTAAGACTTCTGCGGAGATGGCTGCTATCGTGAAGTTTCTGCAATTCCAAGGCACCGTTCCTTGTAACATTCGAGCCAAAAGAGGTTTTGCCACTCACCCAAGAAGCATCTCAGAACGGGTACCATCTTATCCGTGCCATCTCAAATAATCCATATTTGATCATAATAGCTGATTATGATTCATGTTTTGTCTTTATGCAAAATTTTAGATGAGAAGAACCAGAATCAGTGAAAGAATGAGAAAATTGCAAGAGCTTTTCCCGGAAATGGACAAGGTAGTTTTAGATTAAGGTGGTTTTTTTTTTCCCTTCATGTTGTACCAGATTTTCCTTCACTAGAAACTAATATTTCTTTTGCAGCAAACGAACACCGTGGATAGGTTAGATTTGGCAGTTCAGTACATAAAAGATCTCCAGAAACAGGTCAAGGTAATTTGAAAGCTGATAACAACACCCTTTCAACAACATTTATCTTTCTTCTTTTCACTAATTTCCCCCTTTTTTGGTGCAGATGCTCACGAATACGAAAGCGAGGTGCACATGTTTAAGTAAACAGATGCAATATTCAAATGCTTCAGTTTGATTATGTTTCTGTACAGATAGTGAGAAGCAGATTGGAAAACAGGGAAACATAAATCAAAAACCAACTGAAGATGTGAAGAAGTTTAGGATTATAGGAGACTCTGTGAAGGATAATGTTGTATTAGTTTTACACTGTTTTTGTGAGATCTGAAGGTGGTAAAGGCTGATGCCTTTTTGTATAATCTCATTGAGAAATAATGCAAGAAGTAGAGGGTTATTCCTCCATGTAATCAAGTCATAGTTACTTAGCAAAATGTCATCAAATAATTTGCTCCTTTGCAGGTGAACGTACTTGACGCGTCGTCGTAAGCATAGCTATAAGCTGTTGGACAAGAAGCCTTGAAAATCTTGGAATAACTTGTTGGTTTGCAGGTATTGGAGCCACCATAAGCCCCAGTGCAGCAATACTCAGGCTTGTTAAAAGCCATACAATCACTTTTACATGCCACAACTCCACCATTCCTTCTCACTTGCAGACTCTATGGGCAGTCCTTATTCAAGTCCCTAAGGCATCTGACATTTTTGCATCCACCAGAGCCACCAGAAGGGTCTATAGATACAGGAAGGTTATACCCGTCAACCAGGTTAACGTCGTAGTAATCCATCGGACTGTCCAGGGTGAACTCAGCAAGTGTTGCTGGTGGTGCACCAGCTGCACCAGAACATTTTAGCACACCCCCGCAGTCCCCAGTCACACAGACACTCTTTCCGGATCAATCAAAGGAGCAGCCTCTACGAGCCCAGAACCGCCCCGACCACCTCTTCGGGGCGTTAACAGTTATGGATTGAGCAGGTTTTAATCTGAACCCACCATCCATTAGAAGAGGCTTCCCTGCCCCAGCTGGAATCCCTGGCCATACAGAGGTCCTGCATTTGTTTTTCAGTTTGAAAGTTGCTGCATCTATGCCTGCATAACACTATTCCGCACTCTCAAACAAGAAAAAACAAGCAGAAGAGAGTAATAACGCATGATCAAGAGGAATCTAGAGGCTAATCAGTACCCAGAATGAGATCAAAAACAGAGGAATCAAGAGGCTAATCAGTACCCAGAATGAGATCAAAAACAGGCAGAGAGGGAAATAATTCAACAGTAGTGCCATGAGAGATTGATGAAATTTGAGAGTACTAACGATCATGACAAGATAGTCAGGGGAGTGTTTTTGGTATCATAAATGTGAAGAGTGTGTAAAAGATTGTGACAAGCGCTTTGTTCTCGTGGCTTGAGCGAAGTAACAGATCACCTAATTCTTGCTTTCAAAGGTCAACCTTTGCGGACATTTTGTTTGCCAGAATAAAGTGAAGGAGAATAATGATAGGGATCCCAGTAATTTATATATCAATTTTCTCAGCTGATAAGTTGTACGCATAAGATTTGATGTACATCACGTAGGACATGTGTAGCTCACAAATTCACTCGAATCCGGTGCGTCCAACTCAACAGTTGAGATAACTTGGATACCAAATTGCTGGGATGTCTTTATCACCTTCACATATTTGTTTGATAATAATGAAAATGACTAAAAAATACAAATGAAAAAAGAAAATGTCATTAAAGTAAAAAATCTAGGGGTACTAGCTAGTTCATACAAGGGTATGTTAGGTATTAATGTCATTAACATAGGACTTGGAATACCCATTAAAACCCCAATTTTTTTTCCCTTGGAAAGATCAAAGTCACAAGAGAAGTGAATTATTATCTTTTATAGGTTTACATTAAGATCCACATACAAAAGCACAAACCACAGCTTATCTCCAACCATCCTTAATTATGAAGACTAGCTTCTTGTAGAAATAAAAGACATAAATTTAATTGAGTAAACGATATATGAACTAAAGCAAGAAAGAAAAGGAAGAAGAAGAATAAAGCAACAATTAAACTTCTTGTTTAGGAAGAAAATGGATCAAATCGGACGATTGGACGGCACTTGAGAGGCTCGGCGAGCGCCAAATGCAAGCCGGCTTCCGGTTCCATATTCACTCTGTCTCCATCTTCACCAACCTTCCAATCAAAGCATTGAACCATTGATGCAACAGTAGTGTTCATCAAGGTAAGTGCTAGGGTTGCACCAGGACACATCCTCCTTCCGGACCCAAACGCGACGAAATTGACGATTTGATTCGCCTTTTCCTTGTTTGAAGACAAGAATCTTTCAGGGATGAAATCATTTGGATTCTCCCAAGCTTCAGGATCTCTCATTATGGCATAGAAATTGAAAACTACCATAATGTCTCTTGGTATGTCAAAGCCTCTAAGTTGGCAAGCTTCATATGTTCTTCTTGGCAATAGAGGCCCTGGTGGGTATAGTCTTAGTGTTTCCTTCACAACAGCTTGTAAATATGGAAGATTTGGAAGATCTGTTTCTTCAACAAGTCTTTTGTTTCCCACCACTGAATCTATCTCTTCTCTTGTTTTTTTCATGACTTCTGGGTGATTGATTAGATTGGCCATCACCCATTGCATTGCATCTGTAGATGTACTTGTTCCTGCAATGAAGAGATCCTGCAAAAAGAACATTCAAATTCAGTCCCTAATAAGTACTAATTGGTTTAACAAAAGAATATAAATTATGGGTTTTTATGTGTATGTTTTTTCTTTCAATTATTTCTTTTTTTGGTAACCGATAAACCACCCAACTCAGCATGCCTTTCCGACAGTTGAGTGAGCATAAACCTCGGGCCGCAAGAATGACCCATTCTAAATATGGTTTCACATTCATTTCAAATATAAACTTAGATGTAAGAAGATTTTAATTATTACCAGAATGAAAGCTTTGATTTGGTTCTTGTTAATCTTGAACTCAACGTTCTCATCATGATAGGCTTCCAATAGAATATCCATCAAATCTTTATCTTCCCTATCAACACCGCCATCCCTCTTTGCTCTCTCTTCATGCTCCTTCCACATCCTCTCCAACAACTCATCGCACTTTTTGTTAATCTCCCTATCCTCCTTCCCATACATCCAAACACCAACTTTCTTCAAAGGCCCCGCCATGTTCGCCATCGCCAACTTCATCCCCAACTCCAACGACCCATTGACGAGCTCCATAATCTTCTCCGCCTCATTATCTTCCTCAGAACATCTTGTGCTCAAAGCCATCCTACATATAGTATTATTCGTCAACTTCATCAACTCTGCCCCCAAACTAAACACTTGGTTTTCTTGCGCTTTCTCCAACACTTTTTTCAAGTATCGGTGAAGCTCCTCCCTTCTAACGTTACGTGATCTCTGGAGCTGTTTGGCTCCGAGAAGTTCGGTTACAGTCATTTTCTTCATGAACCTCCAATAATCCCCGTACGGAGAAAAGATAAACCCTATATTGGAGAATATTAACCGGTTCTCGAAGACCGACACGGGTTTCGATGCAAACGCCACGTCGTGGGACTTGAAAATCTCGGTCACCACCGACGCGGATGAGATGAGGAGAAATTTGAATGATCCAAAGCGTAGGAATAGCAACGGGCCATATTTTAAGGCGAGTTTTTGGAAGCAAATATGGATGTCTTTGGTGAGGAGGTGGATATGACCTATGACAGGAAGAGCCGGTGGGCTCGGCGGGGGGCGGAGATGGATAGTTCCGGCGGGTTTGGATTTCTTGAAGAAGTATTGAAGGAGAAGTGTTGAGGAGAGGCAGAGGAGGAAGAGGAAAACATAGTATTGGACGTCAATGATGGTAGTGGCCATGGCTTATTAGAGTGGTTTAGGCTTATCGTACAACAAATTCATGGCATGCATTTATAGGCGAGTCTCAAGACTACATGGCATGTTATATTCTTTTCTTATATTTTTCTCCGTTAGTACAGTCAATCTCTTGAAAAGAAAAAAAAAACGTTAGTATGGTCAACGTCGCCGTTTTGTTTAGATGGCACCAAAAATGGCCATTTCTTTTTCTGCGTGTTTGCCCCAACTTTCTAAAAACAATTGTTGACCAAAATTAAAGTAGAATATTATTTGTGATGGGGGTGAATACTTTTCTTCAAGTGAATTGTCAATAAAATGTATTTGGCCATGAGTTCAATTATAAAAGTCTTAGCATTAATAGTTATGATAGGGAGTCGAAGAGTTGGTACGTATCCCATTTATCTCAATTGATGAATTGTACGCATATAATTTTATTGGACTCTTGGGAGATGTATTTATGAACTTACTGATGTCAATGTACATATCAGGGGCCAAACCATATGGAGTTGAGAGGTCTTTAATTCGATTCTCATAGGAAGTAATATTATTGTGGTCACGCATTGGATTTTGACCCAATTTACCTCTTCGTCACGTGAGAAACTTCTGTACACTTGGATTATAAGCCTATATCGAATGCCCAATAACAAACTTGTATGATATCGTTCTCGATTATCAAAAATAGATTTTGTGAGGCATATCCACAATTTAAAGTTATACAACTGTTGTATTATGTGAATCATCCACCTACGGGTAAAGTTTGTAATCACATTGATATAGTGAAAGTTTTAAATACCTAAGAATCCCGTGATTTTTACCTCTTGGAAGGTTTTCAATACTACACTAAGTTTTTTTTTTTCCAATAAAGTACATAAATACATAGTATTTGAATCGAAGACAAAGAATATATGGTTCCTTTCACATCTTAAAATATATCAGCAAAGTGCACATCACTAGGAGATAAAAATATCCTAATAAAATATATTATATTTTGTTAGTTGATTAGAAAACTACAAATGATCAATCATTCACTATATGTAATTGCACCAAAATCAACAGAAGAATAAATATTAAAATATGAGAGAGACCTCTATAGGGTTGACACTATATTTGTTTCACTGCCTGATATTGTTGAATAGAAAGACTAAATCAAAGATAACATTAATTAATGTAATGAAAAATTTATTAAGGAAGAATAATTTTTTGCCAAACCAAACTTATCTATCAGCAAAATGCACAACTTGTGACTGATGACTACATTTCAACTAAGATATATTACAGTACTTGCTCCCAATGAGGTTTGCCCCAACCCATTTGTAGAGGTATTATCCGTTTTAGGCATAAAAATCGTTCAGTCTTGTCCTTAAAAGAACTCTCTATACTATAATTAAGAGTAAGCTCTCTAACCAACATGGGACATTTGTATTTCTAACATGCATGTTTGCCTATGACATTATTGGATTAAATTATCTTTAAGTTAGGCAATCAATAATTAAAAATTGAAGTTTGACGATAAAAAAAGTTGTGGTTGTTGCCTAATTCTGGAAAACCTAGCAAGTAAACAAGGTTAATCCTTACTCAATATTATCATCAATTAATGGAGGGCAGCCTACCATTTTTGATTTTTGAAGAGAGAAAGAGAGAAAGGAAATAAAAATGTGATTTGTATAAAATATATAGTGGCAAGCAAGATAGTATTACTTAATTTAATTTCTTGGTCAATTTGATGTTGGTTTTGTAGCAAATAAAATAATGATATTGTGGTAAATTAATCAAAGATTCCCATTGATTGATCAAGTTGATGGTAACTTTTTAATTAAAAGTCTCGTGGGGTTGGTGGGATAAAAACATAACATATAAAACGAATAATAATTGATAAGTCCAAAATCAAAAATTAGGCAAACATCTTCTTTTTTAATAGCCGAGAACGATATCATACAAGTTTATCATTTGGATATCAGCCTAAACTCGAGCTGTTAGACATGCGTCCACATAAATTTCTCATATGAGGACGTGATAAATTAGATCAAAGTCCAGTGGCATGACCACAATAATATTACTTTTGGTGGGAATCAAATAAAATTAGGTAAAAATCCATGCATATATAACACTGCATAGCTAGTCTAATGGTGTGTCTAATGTTGGTGTGTCGCCACCATTAACATGTAACTGGTTTTATGTGTGTGTATATATATAGTCAAAGTCACCATATGGGCTGTGCTTGTTCCTTCTATTGACTGACAAACCCGTACGTTTAACAACTTGTCACAAAACCGTGGTTGAATATATATGTTATTAATATATATATAAAATCTGTGTTTGTTCAACTTTATAAAAGTAATTAGTCCAAATTACAATTATATATACTTAATTAGTTGACTCCACCGCCAATGGAGGCTGCAAGGTTTTGAAAACCGAACCGATGATCGAATCCAAAAATCTTGCGGTTCATAATTCAAAGATTCAACCGGGGTTTAAACCGGATTCAACATAATAAATTATTTGTATATATATCTACATTATAGACATATAATATATTAAGAAACTTTTATAAAAATACGATATATTCAAATAAAGTGTCATTTTAAACAAAGAAAGTCTCATAGTATAGTGGTTATTGGTTAGAGCATTTTTCTTCTTGAATAAGAGGTATTGAGTTCAAACCCTACTAAAAACAAAATTTTAAATATTTTATTCTTTAACAAATGAACCAAACCGATTCAATTGAGTAACCGGCCGATTCAATCAAAAAATTTCGATTCCCAAATTATCGGTTCTAACACATCAACCGGACCGACAGATCCGATTATTAATCTAATCTAATACATAAATGTATTACTGAAACTGAAAGAAAAAATAGATGATTTCTATATTTCTATGATGTCACATCAGCTAAGAGGAAGACTCATAAGAAGACGTGTTAAACTGAAATTAAAATTAATTTTAAAGGTTTTTTGATTGCGTGTATTTATTTTATTTTGTCAATTTAATGTAATAATATCATTCAGTACCTGTAAAGGACTATCAAAATGTGCATTTTTACTGGTCCAAGTAAATTTAATGTCAATAATTGACAAATATAATTACCACGTTTTTTGTCTTTAAAAATGCGAATTGAAAGTAAATTTAATGGTGAAACGTGCGTTACTTAATGGTTTTAAATACTATTATGATTATAACATTTTAAAAGGCTACTATAATTATAAAAAAATTCCAATTGACAATTTGATAATTCTGATTTTCCTTTGGTATAATTATCATTTGTTTAAGCTATTGCTTATAATCTAGATTGTAAATTATGTCTTTAAATGCTAATAATTGACGTTATAAGTAAATATATAACTTACACTATATAAATAAATTACATAACTCACATATAATAAATTTAATTACATAAACTGATTTTATGTGTGTATATATATTATATATATATATAGTCAAAGTCACCACATGTGGCATGTGCTGTGCTTGTTCATTCTATTGACTTACAAAGCCGTACGTTTAACAACTTGTGGCAAAACTGTGGTTGAATATATATATAATCTGTGTTTGTTCAACTTTATAAAAGTAATTAGTCCAAATTAAAATTATATATACCTAATTAGTTGACTCCACCACCAATGGAGAGCAAGGATTTGTCCTTATCATCCCAGTATTATCTTTGTTCATGCTCCTTCAAGACCTTCTCCAACAACTCATCTTCTTCTTCTTTTTTCAGATCCATAGCTTACTTCCCAAACAACCAGAACTTCAATTTCAGTAAGTCTTGAAACTTTACTCCAATCCAAAAAAAACATTCAACTCACTTGGATTAAAAACATCAGGATGGAATTCCATACAGTAAGGACAAATCAAAGAAAATCAATCAAGCAACACATTTCTAGGACACAAACAGACAGAATGGAAAATCACAGAGACTCAATACGGTATAACATGCTCCTTTGTCAGGTTAATCAGAACTTGGATTGCTCGTAAGCAATGACATTCTTTTCCAACTGGAATGCCTTGGCAAGAACATCCCTGTCGATTTCCGGATTAGCCCCGAACACTGCATTTGCAATTGTGATTACACCAGGGTTTTGGCTGTTAAGACCAGCAATAGCAACAGCATTCCCCAATCCTACATTCCTCTGGTAATGTACGAGACCGACCGGAAACACAAACACATCACCCTTCTTTAGTACCGTGGTGATGTGTCGGTTTTCGGGATTTGAAGTGACAAAACCAACTTCCAGTGAGCCTTCAAGGACTGTCAAGATTTCTGTGGCGCGAGGATGGGTGTGTGGAGGGTTGATACCCCACTGCGCGTAGTCAATGCGGACAAGGGAGATGCCAAGAGTGTTGAGTCCAGGTATTTGTGCTACATTCACTGCTGTCACTCTAGACCCAACTGCATTCGACGTGTTACCTGCAACGTTAAGCCCGCTGAAGAAGAAATCGTTGGCTCGAGCCTTTTCGGGTTCCTTGCAAGCCAAGCCATTCACCATCACTGTCATATGAAACAAATCAATCAAGAAACGTAAGTTTCAAATCAAATTGCTTGCTCGAGACATGGAACCAAAGTCGAGTCATGTAATGCAAACAACATCAGTTATGATAGGAATCCCAGCTGTTGGTATCCCAATTATCTCAATTGTTGAATTGTACGCATAGAATTTTATGTGAAATATGTGGAGTCACTGTGATAATAACTGCTCGGATATTTATCATTTTCGAACGAACATATACCTGTGCTCATTGGATCAGCTACACAAAAGTCTTGAAGGGGGCTGCTGTCAGATGCCAAGGCATAGGCAAACAACATGGCTAGAGAAGCTAACAGAAGAACGTTAACGCGAGCAGCCATTGCTGAATTCTTGATATATATATGTATGTATCTCTGTATGGGGGATCTCAACAATGCTATATAGTAAGAGTAAAATGTGTTGTGAAAATGGATTTGGAAAGGTAGTTCCTTTTATAGACCAAGCTTTGATTACTGATTAGGTTAAGAACATAACCAGATGTACCGAAATTGAAGCATGCAGGCTAATATTGAAGCAGTCCTTCAAATCCGAGTTAGGGTGAATTAGTATTATTAGGGTTTGTTTATTGTTGCAAAATTTATTTGGAGAGACATTCAAAATTACATGCATGCCGGCATTTATATATATGTTTATGGTAAGGTACAGCTTGGTTATGACTTTGTGAAGGACGGCTAATAAGCATACAAGTGGAACAATATGGTTAAGGCATTTCAATTAGAAAAAAAAGGGTTATTTTTAAAAATTTTGTTAAGATAAAAAATACTGACATAACCTAGCCCAAATGGTTTACAAGCAAAGTCTAGCTCCCCTCACAATAAAAACACATATTAAAAAAAGTGTCTTGACGGTAAACCGATGTATTCACAGAGAATTGGAGCCCAAAGAGGGCAATATCTTTATTGTGGGCTTAGTGCATCCGCTGCACCATTCTGGTTCTCTAGATGTGTTTTCTCAACTTGAATACTATTGGTGACGGTTCATGAAGAATCAATCCGTGCATGCCCATGGTCCAAAACGGACAATATCCTGTAGATGTGTTTTCTCAGCTTGAATACTATTGGTGACGGTTCATGAAGAATCAATCCATGCATGCCCATGGTCCAAAACGGACAATATACTCAAGGGCTGGGAATTTCAACAAAATTGTGTTTACTCTGATATATGATCAAATTTCCTTAAGTGCACTGTAAAGATTTCTCTTTTGCAAGGTTTGTTTCGTTGACCTTATAAAAGAAAAGAATCATAGTTTCAATATTCCATTTATGTGCTTCCAGTATTCCATTTTGTGTAGTGATATATTATGCTGCAAACTAGTATGGTATGCTGGTGTTGGACAGAGATAAACAAAGCCATCAATGATATTGCAATGGATATTATTATTATTATTATATGTATGTGTTTGTGCTATTGCAAGACTGGAATAAATAAGTAATTAAGAGAAAAGTTTAAAAGACTGAAACAAGCATTCAACTGGTTTTAATAAACTAGGCAATATTGTACTACAGCTATTGAAGAAATCAACAATACCAAACAGAAGGACGAGCAGATGGCTGAGGGCCAACCCTCAAGATTACAGTACATAATCTCTACAGTTGAGCCTCTTATTATCAGCACAACTACACTTTACTATGGAAAAAAGAAAAGAAAACACTGATTCTTAATAATCTCTCCAGCTCCACACTTGCAGATCTACTTCATAATTTCACCTGCATAAGATTCAAAAAAGAAAGGAAAAAAAAAAGATTAGTATGCTTCTTGTGACACTCTTTGGTATAATTTAGGCCTAAATAGAGGGTGTACATGGTTCAAAGTTGGCAGTGCACTTGTCAGGGAGTTGTAAGGCCATGTTACGGTCCACGCCAGTAATCGGAGGGCCGTTCACCAGAACACACAAACAAGGCTGACCAAGAGTCTTGACAGCATTGCAGCAGGTCTCACTAGGAGGGATGGGACTGAAGGGAGCAACTGCTGCCCTACAAGGTATGAGCTGAACAAGAGCAGAGAAGAAAGTGCTTGTACAGGCAGCGCCCCTGCCACGCTCCACATAACAAGTCATCATCAGCAGAAACACCAACAATGGCAATGCCTTACTGTAAACAAGTTTCATCTTTTGTTTTGAGTTGAACTTCTTAGGCCTGCTAATTGTATCTTTAGTCGCAGTAATGAAGCTGCCTTGCAAGGGTTTTCTTTCACATATATATATATAGCACATGATAGGTCATGCCAGTTGGCACCTCTATCCTAACCCTAGCTCACACTAATCATGCTTCTTTTGTGCAAACTCTACACTTGACCAATCAATGTAGAAATGGTAGGTCAAGCAATACAATTCGTCTGATAACAAACAGTTACCAAGCTCAAACTTCATGATTCATTGTGTCATCAGCTTTTGTTCAGAGTGATACAGGTAATAAGTTCACTGAACAACAAATAACTAACTCATTTAAGCAGACAATCCAACTTCACAATTCCACATACTTTTAGGTAAAGAAACTGATAATTTAATGATACAATGGATTCAATGTTCTTTAAAGGATTCCAAATTTTGTGAACTTTGCAAATTATTATGCAAAGTATTGGAAAAAAAGCTAAATGATTAAGAAGATAGATAAGACATTCATCATATCAACAAGGGGGGAAAAATTCAGATCAAGAAACTTTGAACTCTCACCTTGGAACCAATCAGCTTTTCATGAAAGTTAAATTTTCCACAGGTGTACGGATCGGAGTAAACACTGAAAATTTCAGAAATGTCATTAAACAAGATGCAACGCATACCATCCCCAACATTACACTCCGGAATAATTTTCCTGTGGCTTCCGCAAATTATTTGAAAAATGTCTCCAATGTTTCTATTTATCGCAGCTTAGTCCAACTCCCATAGGCAATAGATGCTGTAACATCGTCGTCCTGGAAATAACAACAATGAGACTTTCTTATTCAACATACTACTAAGAGTTGCCTTTCTTTCCTTTCAAATTGATCACTGCTAACTCTTGTTCAACAAACTCTCCTGCACACATGGGTGGGTATTTGCTCGCAAGTCGTGATTCTGAGAAGTGGCCTAAAGGCTTCAACATGGCATCCGATGCAATGTGGGAAAACAACTTGATATGACAAAGAAAAAGAAGTACAAGTAAGCATAAGATGCTTACACACTTGGATAAAAATCTGCATCTAGGGAAAAGAAATAAACACAGAGGATAATAAGGATGCATAAAGGGCAAATAAATTGGCTAACTTCACTTACAGTTGAGGAAACTCTCCATAGACTGCGATTTTGCTCTGATGCTAATTTGATTGCTTCCGTTGTCTTGCTTGTGACAACAACTTCGTGCATGCCAGCCATGCAGTCACCAGAAGTCAACCACTCTATCTACATATAAAACCACACAAGGCAGAAACAGCAAATGCTCACCCGCCGTCAACCACTCTATCCACAGATTAAACCACACGGGGCAGACGCAACAAATAATGAACTAGAGTTGTACAATTCATTTTAAGCTGGAGAATTACTCAGGAAAATATGGCTTAATCATAGTTCACAGATATCAGTGCAGCAGAGGAACCAGAGCACAAAGCACCGAAAAGAGAGATATAAGGTTCTCCACATTAGTTACTTCTGATGCATTTCTGTCTTATGCCATTGTGCACTGTAAAACATGAAATTATGCCTGACAAGAGTTACACCATTTAAAACAAGCACTAAACAAGAAGTAAACCCATATTACAAATTTAAAACAAAGGACAACTCCACTGCAAAATACAACAAGGACAAGCTTCAATCCTTACTACAAAGTATTCTTAATCATACCATCATTAACAAAACAATATAGCACCAGTAACCACACCCGTACCTGCTTTCCTGTCTGAATGAGTAGACATCCCACAGGAACCTTCACCCCAACTTTCTCCCCATTCTTGAGCCAAATGTTGAGGCCGGGAAATCTACTTCTGTCATGAATAGTAAGAAAGTTGAGGTCATAATGATATCCAGCAAAAACAGTGCCCTCCTGGCCATATAGTCGGAGGTTGCTCCCTGTTGGAGCAAGAAGATGCGGTCCCTGTGTTTGAATTGAAAAATGGAAAGAAAAAAGGACTAATTAGTGAAGTGCATGGAGTTTAATGGCAACAATTGCCAAATTCTGATGATAATAAGGTATAGTGCATTTCTCAATACAAATAATAACATTGATAATTTGAAGGAAGCGATAACTTTACAACAGAACTTACTACTAGATGATACACCAGAACACACTACTAATATCTTTAAGAAAATGCTGAAGGATCTGATCAAGTTAACATGTAGTGTTTCCAGAATCTTAAATAATACATCTAATATAGAGACATAGAACCAGTTTTTATGTATTCAATTTTTCTTCCTTTTGTTCTCCTGTGTTTAAGAGAACACTAGGAAACTAACATTTCAGCAAAACCAAATATGCAGGCTGCCACATCTTGACATAAAAAGTTCTATTATTATAACCCCAAATGCAAATACTGTTCTAAAAAAAAACCATGAGATTCCATGAAAATTGAAGTGTTAGCAGCGCTTCAGCAAACTACGTACAGTCAATGGTAAATTTCTACTTAGAGGGGATCTGCTTCCGTCATCCAACACTGAAAATGTAGACGGGCCAATATATTCCCACCAAAAGCAGAAAATACCAAAAGAGTGAGGTTTGCAATCTGCAAAGGTGTTGGATTGGAGTCCTCAGCTAAGATATATTTTTGTTCTTTAAATAATTGGCACTCCTTGTTTTCCTTAACTTACCTTGGTATACAAAATAAAAAATAAAAAATTATAAGCACAAAAAATGAGGCAGAACAGAAATATAAATGATAAGACCAGAAATTGTTGATTACCTGCTTCATCAATGAAGTAAAAGCATCCTTTGGCAAGCCAAACCCAATTGCTGCCATTTCAGCAACAGCCTAAGAGAAAGTTGAAGAAGAAGAAAAATGATATGTCATTAGATGCACCACATGAAGGAAGAGTGAAGTGCCAAACCACATCAGTGACGCACCTCTATTGCTGAGATCATTTTGTGTCCCCATGAATCCATGGTATCTTTCCATTCAGGAAATCCCTCAGGTATGACAGGAGCTGAGTTGAGCTCCTGACCAAGCGCAATCCAAATTATAATATAACAGTCAGATTACATATATAGTTATACATTGAACAGGAAGGTCAAGATGTCAGACCTTAAAACGGGTGTTTGATGGGCGATGACCTATTCTCCACATGTATCGCCACTTGGGATCCGGTCCAAGAGGAGTCAACGGCTGGGAATCTTTAGGCAATGCTCTTAGTTTATCTTGCATCTCTTCATCAACCAGGCTTCTTGGGACTTCCAATCCCTCTGGTGTTACGCCAACCTGTACCACAATATGTGCAAGAAATTCTATCAAAGTTTCAACTAGACAAATACATAAAATCGAGAAAATTGTACTCCATTGGAGCACATTTGGGCTTTGGCTCCATCAAAGAAAAAAAAAATAGTTCAATTTTCCCAACTTCCCCACATTTTCATTCCAATCAAACAGATCGAAATTATGAACAAAAAAAACACCTGGTAATGCAGGTGAGGGCGCTCCTGAAGGCGTTTAAACTCCGGGGGTCTCTCAAAGTATTCCTCCATCATATCTATGAATCGATCATTGTCCTCCACGGTGCACCTCGGATCCTTCACCAGCAAGGCCCCGGTCTCCCTCAGCACTCGACTCACCTCCCCGCACAGATCCCGGAGTTCCGGCCCTAGTTGGCCCGCCGAGTTGTTGTCGAGTTGGGGGGCGATCTCCAAATACGTAGACAGATCTATCACCGTAAGCTCCATCTTCCTCGATTGCTTAATTTCTAACGAGAGAGGGAAAATCAAGCGAATAGACCAAGGGAAGAGTGGGTGTCATGGCGGGAGATGGTGGAGTTTTATGTTGTGTTTGGAACGGGATTTGGGGAATGGAATGGAATAGAACTTTTCTTAATTCTTTTCAAATCTCTCCCATTAATTAAATTTTTATGTCAATCCTCTTTACAACTTTTTTCTTAATAAATGAAGGAATCCTCTTTCCCTTCATTTTCTCTCAAATCATTCGATCCAAACACACTATTAAGATATGGTGGCGACGCACAATCACAATCAAAACACGTGCCACAATATTTCTTTTATTTTTTTTCTTTTCCTTTTTATTTCAATTGTTTGAAAAAGAAAATGAGGGAAAAGTTTTATTTGATAAGTTGAAATAGATATTCCTTATTTCAATTTGAAATGGTTATATTTTCTTTTCCTTTTCATTTCAATTGTTTGAAAAAATAAAATGAGGGAAAAGTTTTATTTGATAAGTTGAAAGGAATATTCCTTATTTCCTATTTAAACATAAAAGGATAATGAAAATTGAAATGGTTATGTTTTATTTCCCAAAACATAAATAATAATTCATATCTATTTTCCAAAAAATAAATAATTCATATCTATTAAAGACAAAAAAAAATTATGTGGCATGAATATTACAATTTTTTACAATTTCAAAAGAATTATTATTTTAAAAATTATTTAGATACTCATATAAGGAAAATAATCAAAAAATTGTAATATTAACACCAATATCCTCTTATATTCTTTTCATCTATATAAATGTTTTATATACACTAAAAGCTCAATAAATTAATAATCTCAATTAAATAATTTTTTTCCAGTTCCGATTTGGGCCAATGTAGTAAATTAATAATTCGCTAAATTCATAAGATAATATATTTTTTAAAAACGGATAGGCCCCACTTAATATATAAATTAATAATTTCCTTATACATCAAAATAATATATATATGTATATGTATATGTATATATACATGACTCAACTAGGAGGTCTTTGTAAAATATGACTCTAATGTTAATCAAGATGAATATAAAAATTCCTTATCTTTAGAATAAGACAAGGGTCATGCACATATTTATCTTATTTGATGGATTGAGTCACTTAAGAAACTATGTATAGGACTCTTGATGGCTCTCTCCATTCAAACCAATTTGATACTCACGACAAAAAATGTGAGCAAGGAAAGAGAAGATCAAGTAGTTTTCGTATATTTAAAACTTGATTTTACAAAAAAAAATCCACGAAGAAAGATGCCAAGATCTCATTTTTATTGTGAAAAAATACCATAGAACATGTGTAGTACGGTAACACTGTCATATATATATAATAAATGCAACTATATCTTGTGCGAAGCGTGGATTTACAACTAGTTTAACCAATTATGATTAGCAAGCGACCATTATAATAAAATGCTAGAGGTTCCATTCATTTGATAAGATTTATTTACCAATCTATGACTATTATTGACAGTCGACATTCTAAAGAAATAATCTTGGCCTAAATTTTGATCATAATTTTAAAATTGACTCTTACAATAGATATCGAGATGAAATTCACTATATAAATATATTTTCTCTTTACAATGTGATGCCAACAAATTTATATGTTTTTCAAATTTCCTCAAAATATGACATTCTAAAGAAAAAAAAATCAATCTAAATGGTAGTTATATTTAAATTAAAATTTTCATTATAGTATTGATTTGATCGAGTATTTTATTATGTTCTCATAAACTCACGTAATCGATTCTAAATTTCGGGATTTATACGAGAATGACTATTGTTTTGTTAAAAAACACTATTTATTAGAAAAGCCCTAACTTCTAGCGGCCCAAAACCCAAAATTTTTGTGTTGTGGTGGCAAAAAAGCCCAAGTCTCTCTCTACAGCTCTCTCATCTAGACCTTTTTTCGCCGCCCCGATTCTTCTCCTCCTCTACTAAAACCTCAGCCTCCAACCCTCTCTCCCTCTCTCTCTCCGTCTCTTTCAGTCTTCGTTTGGCTTGCTCTCGCTACACATATATTGGTTCTGGACTTGGTAGTGAAGAGGTGGACCTGCAATTGGAAGCTCTTCCGTGACTGGTAATAATACACTAATACATGCCTGTCCTGCTTTGTTTTGGCATATCCGAGAATTTGCATTTTTTTTTTCCGTTCTTGATTTTAATAAAGTAATGGTTTTATATTATACGGGCACCATTCGAACTATATTATGAACAGCAGTAACCTGGAAACTTTTGAAATTAGGAGGTGAAATGGCTGGGAAATCGAATAAAGGTAGGAACAGGAGAGGCTCAAGTGGGTCTGCTGCTAATCCGGCCGAATCAGTGGTATCGTCTGTTGCTTCTGCAAAGGATATAAGTGCTTCAGAACCCTCTAGAGTTGTTGCTAATGGGGTACCGGGTGGGGAGGAATCAGCTAATAGCATACCAGGTAGGGAGGAATCAGCTAATGGCGTACCAGGTGGGGAAGATTCAGCTAGTGCAAAGCCTGAAGTGGAAGACTCGGAAACAACAAATTTGACCAGCCAACCAAAGCAAGGTGCTTCTCAGTTCGTCTTGTGTTAATTTCAAGAACTTGATTTAATATTCTTCAGCGGATTCAAATCACATTGAACTCTGATTGTTTTTATTAGCCATCTTAAATGTTAGATTTCTTTTATATAAAACCATCATGCAAACTTACTACGTTGAGTTTTACTGGAGTTGATGGCTGTTATATCGTTGAGTTTCCCTCTAGTTGATGACTTTCTTGCTGGTTCTTAAGAAATTTTTGCTATTGATTTTATATGGCTTTCCCCTCCATTTGCAGGTGATCTTAATCTTTATCCCGTTCCTGTAAAAACACAGACCGGGGAAAAACTTGAGCTACAAGTGAGTTAAATTGATCATTAAGATTCTGAATGTTATTTCAAACCCATTTAATTTTGAATGGTAGGATTCTCTAATTTTACTTTCCTACATGCTTTTGTATTATTGAATCCAACCCCGTATAATGAATTATTAACATAGTATAAACTTTCAGCTAAACCCAGGAGATTCAGTAATGGATGTGAGACAGTTCCTTCTTGATGCTCCTGAAACATGTTTTATCACATGCTATGATTTATTGCTGCACACTAAGGATGGTTCAACTCATCATCTAGAAGATTACAATGAAATTTCTGAAGTAGCTGATATCACAACTGGGGGTTGTTCCTTGGAGATGGTAGCTGGTATACTAATTCTACTCATTTTCGTTATGCCAAGATCTATTTGTGGTTTCTAACAGGCATCATGTTGGGCAGCACTTTATGATGATAGATCTATCCGGGCTCATGTTCATCGCACAAGAGAATTGCTTTCCCTTTCCACACTTCATGCCTCACTCTCAACATCACTTGCATTGCAGTATGAGACATCACTAAATAAAAGTCCAACTTCAGGTTATTTGGGATCTGGGCAGGCTACTGTACTACTTTAATATTTAATTTTCTTTTGGGGATGTACAGAACCAACATTGTTTGTGGATTTATTGTTTTCCAGATGCTGTCAGTACTGAGGTCCCAGAGCTTGATGGTCTAGGCTTTGTGGAAGATGTTTCTGGTTCACTTGGTAAATTGCTATCATCTTCTTCAAAAGATATTAATTCTGCGGAAAGTATTGTATTTTCATCCTTCAATCCTCCTCCAAGCTATCGAAGGTTTGCCTCCTTGTCACCTCAATTTTACTAATTTGATTAAAAACAAATTCTCTCATTGGGAAATCAGAATTACCAACACACTTGGTGGTTTTACTGGCCTCAGGCTTGTTGGGGATTTGATATATCTGGATGTGGTCTTGTTGGATGGCAACAAATATTGTATCACAGGATCAACAAAACTATTTTATGTTAATTCAAGCACAGGGAATGTCCTTGACCCAAGGCCTAGCAATCCTATGTATGAGGCAACCACATTGATAGGGCTCTTTCAAAAGATCAGCGCTAAGTTCAAAAAAGGTATGGGGACAATAGGCTCTCCATAACTTCATCACTTTTCTGTAAATCTTAATCTAACTTTTTTTTTTTGCCTTTTTAGAATGAAGTACTGACTTCTTGCTTCTGCTTTCTCATTTTGAACTATGAAGTTTTCCGTGAAATTCTGGAGAAGAAAGGCTCTGCCCATCCTTTTGAAAATATTCAATCTCTGTTACCACCAAACTCGTGGCTAGGAGCGTATCCACTTCCTGGTAAATTTAATTTTTTCATTAAGTTGGCGTTCTTTAAATTTCGTTGATACATGTCAGACTTGTGGAGATGTGGAAGCACTTAGACAGGGATATGTTAGAGGTTTTGGAAAGTGTGTTTCTTTTCTTTGAAGGTCTTTTTCTATCCATATTTTTTTTGGTTCAACGGTTCTCAATCCTTTTCCCATTGCAAAACAACTTCTGCAGCCTTTAAGCTATTATCTTTCAGATTGGCCACCAGTAAAATGTAATGATCTTATGGCATGTGTAGTTGGCAGCCATTGAATGCCTTGGTCAAATTTTAGTTTTTTTTCCCCGTGTAGTAGAAAAAGGTTACTACCTATGAAGTACTGATGCGGAACAGGGTATGGGTACGGGGATGTGGAAATTCCTTGAAATTATAGAAAATCATTTCCAGCATACAAAACACAAGCCTTGGATCATCTGAGAGTTGTGAAGGCGTCAAGCGCTTATCCAGTCTCAACTCTCAAAAGCTTCCTGTTTTCAGTTTGGGCTATTGCCTAATGCATATTGTTTTGGGCTTTTGATTACTGATTAGTTTGGGACCAAGTAAATGAAGACCGTATTTGGGCTATGGCTAATGCCTATTGATTTGGGCTTTTGTTATTAATTTCTTTTGACCCAGTAAGGGGTGAGTATGTATTTGAGGTACCGCAACGTACCCCAGCCATACCCAATGCATATCTGTTATTTAAAAGAAGAAGAATTGGATACGTACTGGGTAGGTATCTTGCCGTACTCATGCTTCTTAGGTTACTACTTATGCAACTTCATTAATTTTGGAAGAGATTTTCACAAAGGTCTTGACATTATCCTCTGAGGAAGTAAGTCAAGAGCCAGAATGCCACTTTCTTCTATCAATAACATCCTTTATTATGCTTCTTTCGTTCTGTAGATCCTCACCTCCCTCTATTCCCAAGTTCCATTAAGGCCACCTTGTGGCCAAAAAGTGTAGAGGAGCTCTCTGCCTTTCAAGAGAAGTTATTACTATTAGTTATACTGTCTCTTATAATCTTGCTCACCTAGTTGTTGAGCTCTTTCCCAGGTAGAGAGTGCTGAATCCTTCCCTGCAATTGCCTGATGTATGATTCAGGGACGAATATAATTTTGCGATGTTAGATTTAGCGCCTTCCAAGTTGTTTGCTTAAATTTATTCTCTGGTTCATTTTTCGTTACTTAATGAGTTAATGGTCACATTGTTATAAAACTATTAATCACCCTTACCAGTGTGCTGGAATGATCATGATTGCTTACTCTAGTAAAAGTGGAGAACTGCGGGTTAAGCTGATGGTCTGTTTTGCTTACATTTGAATGGTCTCTATGGTGCTTTATCTTCAGATCATAAACGTGACGCAGCCAGAGCGGAGGATGCGCTGAATCTTTCATATGGTAGTGAGCTGATTGGTATGCAACGAGATTGGAATGAAGAGTTGCAAGCTTGTAGGGAGTTTCCACACACAACTTCTCAAGAAAGGTTTGTTTTAGTTTTAGATATCACTTCAATCAACTTGTTGCATTAAATTTTTATTATTGTTTTGCATTCTGCTTTTCGGTTTGAGTGCTGCACGTGCTGAAATAATTATTTTCTTGCAGGATTTTGCGGGATCGGGCTCTCTACAAGGTCACTTCTGACTTTGTTGATGCAGCAATAAGTGGTGCTATTGGAGTCATCAGCAGATGCATACCCCCCATAAATCCAACAGATCCAGAGTGTTTTCACATGTTAGTGGAACTTGAAAAGTTTTCTATGACTTTCACATATGCTAATATCACTTCCTGGATTAGGTTTCTTTACATTATTTCTTAGAAAAAATAGTGTATATTCTTCCTTTTGTTTCTAAAAAATGTGTATATTATTGGCTATCTTTAATTGGTCACTTTGTATCTTTTTTACAATCTCTCAGACATGTTTGCACCTGTTCAGTATATATACTTTCTTGTTCAGGTAGTTCACTTGGCAATTAAACATATTTTTGTTGCATGAACGAATTTAAAATAGCAAGTCTGTCTCTTGCGGTTTGGCTTCCCTTTGGAATAACTCCACTGAGGCCAAATTGATTGGTGAACACTTTTGCATGTTGCCAATGTTGAAAACTTGTAACCTTTGGCAGTTTGGGGCTCTGGTTTTGCTGGGAATATATTTGATCTGTTGAATATTTCCCCCTTGTAATCTGTTTGGGTTGCACCCCTTTGGTGCTTTAATAAATTTTTTCTATTCAAAAAAAAAAATGAAATTAAAGGGAACCAAGGGAATGCCACCTAATTACATGTGCAACTTATCTACTACATTGTGTAGTACACGCTCATTTACAACTTTACACGTCCAAACAAAAACTAAGTGTATGTTTCTGTCTCAAATTACTCCTTAATTATTGACCTTCGTTCTATATATGACTTTTCATGGTCTCTGATGTGTTTTTATATATACTTGTTAAAACCTACTGCTGCTTAACGTCTTTGTTTCGGCTCTAGGTATGTTCACAACAATATATTCTTTAGTTTTGCTGTGGATGGGGACCTGGAGCATCTATCCAAGAGACATGCATCAGATATTATATCAAAGACTGAGAGCTGTTCTTCATCTTTCAAGTCACCTGAAAAGGCGTCCAAGAATTTGTTTCAAGGTAACAATGAAATTCCCAATGGGGAAAAAGGTGACAAATCAAATGGAGGGGAATGTGTGGAGGAGGTGTCTCCTCAATCCTCTGGTGAGACACAAGTGATGGAGAGTGAGCAGGCAACATATGCTTCCGCAAACAATGATCTAAAAGGCACAAAAGCATTCCAAGAAGCTGATGTAGCTGGAATTTATAATCTTTCCATGGCCATAATTGATTACAGGGGTCATAGAGTGGTAGCTCAGGTATGTATCATAGATGCAATCATGCCATAACAGAACAAATTATTGAACAACTGAGGAAGATGCAATAATCAGATGTTTGCCTTGCTGTTTTGTTTCTGGACTATGTTGTTGGTTTTTTGCCTTTCCTTACCCATTTTCATCATATCACTTTTTCCTTGTGCAATCGGTCATTTTTTGCAACATTCTATCTGCTGATATTTTTGTCCTCTTAATGTGTTTGTTTGCTCATGCTTGCTGTAATGCTATTGTATGAAAATTCTTGTCGTGAGAAACTCATTGCAGGCCAAATTGCTTGTTTTGTTACCTCACAATGTTGTTGACTTGACTTATTTTGTAAGTTAAGAAAATCTGTCTATGCTTGGTAGCCTCAAGTGTTTCTGGTTATCCTGTCTTTGGGTCCCTATGCTATTTTGATGTTTCTTATGTTATGTTTTATGCATATATGTAGAGTGTTCTACCTGGGATTCTTCAAGGTGATAAGTCAGACTCCCTTCTTTATGGTTCTGTTGACAATGGCAAGAAGATATACTGGAATGAAGACTTTCATTCCAAGGTGAAGAGCATATGAAATTTGTTCTCAATGTTGGCTTATGTGTTGATTCTCACTTTACATGACTTACAACTTTTGGTCCTCTGGGTGACAGTATGATATTCTTTTGTTCATCAGTATGAAGACCTTCATTCCAGAATGTTATTTCTTTTACCCACCAAAATAATTTAATGCTCCGAGCCCTCATTTATCTTAGGTACTAGAGGCTGCAAAACGCCTTCATTTGAAGGAGCACACAGTCCTTGATGGATCTGAGAATGTTTACAAATTAGCTGCACCAGTGGAATGCAAGGGTATTGTTGGCAGTGATGACAGGTGATTCAATTCTTTTTAATCGGCTAATTAGCTTTAAAATTTCTCCCATTACTCATCCCTTTTCAGCTACTAGCTGTCATTGTATTCTCTTTGCTAATAAGGAAATGGCTTGAGTTTTACCATTCTGGAATATATGTGTTTCTAGGTGTCATTCCATTCTCTTTGCTAATAAGGAAATGACTTGAGTTTTACGATTCTGGAATATATGTGTTTCATCTACTGCATTGGTTAATTATAAAAGGTGGAATTTTATTAAAGGGATACCTTTTAGCATGACAGTTAAGTGCCAGCGAGGTTGACATTATATTTGCTAACATCAGTTTCATGCTCTTAGATGACTAATTAAGTTTTTAGATTCCACAGTCCACATCTATGAAATGTGCTTGATTAATTTATGTAAATTTTGTTATGGACTGTGTCGAGATTTATCATATGCCTATTCTCTCATCTAGGCATTATCTTCTGGACCTGATGAGAGTGACTCCTCGGGATGCGAACTATAATGGGCCTGGTTCTCGTTGTTGTATCTTAAGACCGGAACTAGTCACTGCGTTTTGCCAGGTATGCCCTTCTTTTCTTCTATTATGATTTGTTTAAGATGTTATGTTTCTTATGGTATTGATATGATGGGAGAAGGCTGAAGTTGAGAAGAGACCAAAACATACGTCTGACGAAGAGGGAGCATCTAATGTGGCCTCTGATTCTTCAAAAGTTGCTGGTGCTGATGAACAGGTAGAAGCTGAGGTTACTGGACCTACTTCTGACAACAATGGTCAGGTATGCAGCATTATAAAAACCTATGTTCTTGGTTTAAAATTTAAATAGCAGTGTCATTGGTCTGCTTATCCGGTTAGCAGGAATTTTTGGTTTCCTGAAATAGTTAATGAGCGCTTGAACTTTACATGCTGCTTCCTGACTTGCAAGGTTTGGACTTTAGAGTGCTTTTCTTTTGTATCTTATTATGTTTATGCATTTACGAATTCATTCAGTTCTCATAATGTTCTAAGTTATAGTAAGCAATACTTGTTTCTTGAGGCAAAATGTGGCATGACATGGTATATGTCCAAGCTCTTGAGTTGGAGATGTGGTTTTTTACTGGTTTTCGTCAGTTGAATTCATTTTCCTTGTTTGCCCTGCTCTTTGTTTTTAAGCTTTCTCTTGTTTGTTTGTTTGTGTGTGTGTTTTTTTTTTTTGCTTCATCTTGCATCTTTCTAAATGGTGAACCTGGGCCTGCTGCTAAAATTGCTACGGGAACCTGCCTCTCTGCATTGTAGTAAGGCTGCATACATCTGCATTTCCCTATACCCACCTCTAGAGGGGAGTCTTTTGTACTGGAGTTCTGTAACCTTTTAAAGCTTTCTCTTGTTTTTTGTATGTGCAAATTACATCCATTTATAATAAATTTTTACAATTGAAAATAGTAAATCACAACTGATGATTGAGTTGCCTGATGTGTAATGATAAGGATGAATGGCCAAAATTTCAAGTGCTTAATGGTGCACATAGTTGGAAGTGAATCGTTTTAGTATTCCTAAAATATTCTTACCTTTCTTGTATTAGGGCTGCAAAGTAAAGGTTAGAGGCATATCCTATAAGTGTTTGTGGTTGGTTTAAATTATTGAGCGAGAAATGCAACTTGTATTTTTTCGTTTAACGTGTGAGATTTTTTTTCAAGGGATTTTCTTTTTAGAATATAATAGGAACACCATATTACCTTCTCCTAGCACAGAAATAATATGGGTTACATGATCCTTTGCTTTGCATTTGTCTGATGAAGGTAACGGAGGAAGGGAAGAGTGAGGCAGTTGAAGAATCTGCTTCTGATCATGTGGCAAGTCATGAATCATGCAAACAGATATGTTTTAACCCTAACGTTTTCACCGATTTTAAGTTGGCTGGCAGTCGAGAGGTAAACTCAAACTTCTGGTTTTCTTGTCCTGTTTATGTCCAATATTCATGGTATTGAGATTCATTTCATTTGGTGATTTCCCCTGCCATTGATCAGGAGATAGCTGCAGATGAAGAGAATGTGAGGAGAGCTAGTACACATCTGGCAAGTGTTGTGCTTCCGAAGTTTATACAAGACCTTTGCACGCTTGAAGTTTCACCAATGGACGGTCAAACATTAACCGAAGCTCTCCATGCTCATGGAATTAATGTCCGCTACGTTGGAAAAGTAAGATTATTGTGGTCCAGCGAATGCTCTATTTTGATTTAAATATATTGCCTTAGTCTCTTAGTTTAGCCAATATTCACATCCCACTTTAAATTTGTGGATGGTGGTCAAAGACACAATCTTTCATGAATTTTTCCTCTTTAAAAAATCAATATCATTTACAGAGAATTTCTCCAGGTAGCTGAAGGGACCGAGCACTTTCCTCATCTATGGGATCTTTGTTCTAATGAGATTGTTGTTAGGTCGGCGAAGCACATTCTTAAGGTGACCAGCATTATTTTCTATTTAAATTTCATTATGGATGCTCTCACTTTTTCTAGTTCATGTGACATCTTAGTAATGGTATTTTTCTGCTTTCTTAATCTTTTGCTTTTGGTTTGGGTGTGGGTGTTGTTGGGTTGGGGGCGGGGGGCACTCCTTCAGCTTTGCGGACCAAAAGTTTGATTTGTTTCTTGTCCGAATATGTGAACCAAACATGCACCTATATTTTTTCCATATTATCACACTATTCAAACTGTGATAATACTCCCTTGCTGAGGTATTGAAGATATTTGAAATGAAGTATTGGGGAACTGCATTTTGTACTGTTCACACTTCTTTATAACTTTGATGTTCCATGTTTGTGTGGACCTTTTCTTACCACACATACATCTCCAGTGTAACCCTTTCCCTCTCCCTTGTGCGTCTTACAAGCCCTGGAAAATAAGAAAAAGAAGAGAAAAATGGAACAGGGGAAAGATTTTAATGTTATGGAATGGGCATTTCCTGATACCTTGAAGACTCTGCATGGCAGTTCACAGTTTGGATTTTTAAACGTAACTTGAAGCGGCTTTTGCTAGCTTTAAAAATATTATAATGCACAAAGATGAGCTGAGATATCTTTTGCTGCTAGTTTTTGGTGTTAAAGAGGACACTAACTGTCACTCCACTCCTGTTTATGTCCCCAATATAGCTTAAAATAATAAGGAATTTGGTTAACTATTTATTTAATGTTCATGTATGAACCTAATTTTTTACAAAAGAGATTTAGATTTTGTATGATGGATCGTGCCTGTTCAATTTCTTGGTTATATCCCTTTGCCTCTTTCTTTTTGAGTTATGTAACAGCTGGTGTGCTTGCTGGGTGTAGCTAGTTTTAGAAATCCTACATGAGACAAAAGAACACACAAACTAATATTTTTAATACCTAAAGTAATAGTATATGGCTTTCTTGGTTTGTTTAATGCTTTTAGCATCTCGAGCGCTCAGTCTGTCATGCTAAAATATGTCCTTTAAACTTTTATCTTGTGGTGAGTAGTTTGTATCTTTCCTTTTGGCACAGGATGTTCTGAGGGATACAGAGGATCATGATCTTGGGCCCGCAATCTCTCATTTTTTGAACTGTTTATTTGGACGTTGTCAAGCTGGTTCAATAAACAGTATCCAGCCAAGATCCCAAAAGAAAGTATGTTCTCCCATGAGATAAAGTCGAGTTTAGTTACTTCTTTGCTCACTAATGTCTCGTTTTTCAATCTTATCAGCTAATTCTTCAGGTGTGATAATTTTGATTATGTAGGAAAGGAAATGGAGTATATCCAAAACTTGACATATGTTGAAAATAAAGAAATCATTGAATTACTCCTCATCTACCATTTTAACGAATTATTTTGTCTACTGGCAGTATCCCCTGAGAAAGGGGCTTTTACTCACTGTTAACCTTTACAGGACCAACCAGGCCATCAATCTTCTGGCAAGTCATCTAAGGGAAAAACAAGGGGGAAAACAGGTGCAGCTGTGAGGAAGAATCAATCTTCATATATGAATGTTAGCTCAGAATCCCTATGGTCTGACATTCAAGAATTCGCAAAAGTGAAATATCAGGTATTTATAGTTGGTTTAAAATGGAGTTCAATACTTAGTTCATTCCTTGTGAAAAGGAGGGACAAGGAAAAAGTTGTGCCTTAATCCTCAATATTTTGTTGGGTCCTGTGGAAAGATATGAACAAAAGGGTTGCTGAAGGAGTAGGACTGTAGGATACTCAATTCAGAATCATTCTTGTGTTTTGGTTGAGGGGAAAATTTGATGTAAATGAGACTATGTTGTTGGATGTAATTGACACTGTGTCCTATAGAGTATAGATAACTTTATACCTGGGTGGCACCCCCTTGGTGCCTTCTATTTGATATTTTAACATACAACAAAAGAAAAAAATAATGGTTCTGTTGTTGCTATGTATGCTTAGTGAAGATTGAGAATGCTTTGAAATGACAAATTCTCTCCCTAACTTGTCATTTGTGGCCAATGCACCACAATGGTCCACATTGCGTGCTAGATTGGAATTGTACCTGAGTTGACAGTTCTGGTTCTTTTGATGAATAGTCCATTTTTTTATGTTATCGTCTCACTTGTATATTTTTTACTTGTGTTTTGGGCGGCACCATCCCCCCACTCCACAAAAAAACAAGTCACATTGTTGAATTCCTTTTGTTCTAAAAGAAAAAGATACACTGACATGTTCTTTGTGATCTATTCAAACTTGCTCTGAATTTGCTATGCAATTGCAATCTACTGTCTGTTATGTTTACTAGCATCTTGTGGAACTGATTTAGTATGCATATTATACGACTTGACTTGGATTTCCTTGATATAGTTTGATTTGCCAGAGGATGCCAAGTCACGGGTGAAGAAAGTTTCAGTTATACGTAACCTTTGCCAGAAGGTAACTCTGAGATCATATCTCATCCTGTTGATTTTGGCTCTCATTTCTGTCACTGCATTATGTAAATTTCCCACTCTCCAATTAGTGGAAATTCACCATCTGTATAATACTCGTTTCTGCTGAATGCTTATTTCATCTTTCTTGCTTCTTGTGCCTGTGTGGCTGCATTTCTTCAGCTATGCCTTGGATGGTTGGATGCAATTACTAGATGGTTGGACATGTATAGATGTCGTTTTAGACTGAAATAATTGGCGTAGGAGAATCCACATTGTAGATTCCAACTAATATTTTCTTATGTAATCATGTAATAACCCCCATATTGTTTTAAGACTAGGACTTTGATGATTATGATGGGATGCAGCTACTGGTGGTTTTATATTCTGCCAGCTATTTAGTTTAATTTACTTTTCCTTGATGTTATCTCTGGATATCTATGGTTAGTGTCTCAATAGTCTTGTTACATTTATGTTATGACATGGCATTTTCATGTATAAGAGCAGGATAGATACAAAACGTGCATGAGTTTAGCTGTAATAATTCTACCCTGTCCAAGTTCTTGCTGAAAGTTTTTCAGATCCTGGAAACAATCATACAATTTTGCTTAAAATTTGCTCTAATAAGTGTGCACAATTTCCCAGTACTACCCCCCCCAAACCCTTCCACAAAAGAATGGTACAGTTTCGTTTTTCAGTGCTTAATAATTTAATGTTACATTCAATTTGTTTCTGGAGTGCTTTTGAGCTTTCAGAATGCAAGTATACTCTAAAGTGGTTCCCCTGACAGGTGGGCATAAGCATTGCGGCACACAAATATGATCTTAATGCTGCAACACCTTTCCAAACATCGGATATCTTGAACCTTCAACCTGTTGTGAAGCATTCAATTCCAGTATGCGCAGAAGCTAAGGATCTTGTGGAAACAGGAAAAGTCCAATTGGCTGAGGTATGTACTGAGGCTTCCTTACCTACTATCCTGTAATACTAAGGATATGTCTGATAATTGATACAGCTTTGTGCTAGCTTATAAGCTCCAGTGGATTTGCCAACCGAACACCGGCAAAGCTTGTAAGCTGACGTAAAAAAAAATAAAAAAACCTCTAGAGAAGAGCTTATTTCAGCTTATAAGTTGATGAAGTTTGTGTTTCAAGTAATAATACAGCTTCTAAGTTATTTCCAATTGCACATTCACCAAACCCCTTTCAACTTCTAAGCAGCTTAAAATCGTTAAACCAAACACATGCTAAGTTACAATGGCTTTAAATCCAATAATATAGTTAAAGCTAGTTGTTTTTCAGCTCCTTGTTTTCAAATCAGTAGTTTTTGTGATATACATCCATACATTTTCATTTCAGGGTATGCTTAGCGAAGCCTACACAGTATTTTCAGAGGCATTTTCGATACTCCAACAGGTAAGTTATTATCTTTCTTGAAAATTGTGTGCTGTATATTACAAGCGAACATGTGACCCAGTGATAGAGTTGTAGGAATGCAACCTAGAGGTCACAGCCTCTCCACATATTATGTGGGGTGGTAAGATCTTCGTACATCCTGCATGTCCCAGACCCCACCCATTGTGGGAGCCGTATACACGGGAGTTGTGTACCTTTTCACATCATTGTTTTATAATGGATTATAGGTGACGGGACCCATGCATAGAGAGGTTGCTAACTGCTGTCGGTAGGCATCTCAACCCAACCACCATCCATCTTGTTGATTCTTTTGTGTTTTTAGTTTGTTACATATATCATAGTGAGCTTTCAGCATCTTGCACTTGGGTAGTTCAAACAATAAAACATCACATTTCAATGGAGAGGGTAAATAAATTTTATTATTATTTTTGTAAAATTCCGCATGACTTAATTATTAGTCCATGTGCATAATGTTACTGTGCTTCAATGCAACTATATTCAATTTTTCTAAAAAGTTCAGCTTTTAAAGCTGTGATCATGACAAGCTTGACCCTTTAACTCATCTCAAGGTTCCTTTTGTCAAATTTTCAGGTACCTCGCCATGGTTTTATATCACGCAGGAGACATGGCTGGGGCGATAATGCAACAGCACAAGGAACTGATTATAAATGAGCGATGCTTGGGATTGGATCATCCGGATACTGCTCACAGGCATCATTTTCTATCTTCTATTCATGTCAATGTCATTTAATATGATGTTTTCTACACAGCTGTTAGTCAATGTCAATTCCTACTATAGAAAAAGATACACACATTTGGTGTTGAATACTTTCATCTCAAATCAATACCAAAGAAATGGAGCCTTATTCCTATATCATGAATTAAGAAAAAGGAGCTGATATAATTTTAGCATAACTATTGTAGATTATTGGAAAGCATTCTTTCCAGTATTTGCAAAAATAAATAAATAAACAAAAAATTGGCAAGTTCTTAATTTTTGAGGGAAGGGTGAACCAAACCTTGCAGCTTGAAAAAGGCTCAATAGGGATATAGGCTCCAGTGAGATTGAAGGTTTTTACTCTAGATGTAGCCTAATCTGGGTTTGTTGTGGTATCATGTGGTATTTTTTGTATGTTCTTTTGTTGAGGTCTGTCTAGTTGCACTATAGTCCATACAGTTGTAGCCGTGTGCTCTCTTTTGGTTGCACTATAGCCTAAACTGTCTAGTGGTAGCCTTGTTCTCTCTTTGGGTTGCACCATCTTTGTGCCCCTTAAATAAAGTGCTTTTGCATTCTTATTCTAACTATATATATGTATATGTGTGTGTGTATATATATATACACGTGGTATTTTTTATATGTTCTTTTGTTGAGGTCTGTCTAGTTGCACTATAGTCCATACCGTTGTAGCCGTGTGCTCTCTTTCGGTCGCACTATATCCTAAACTGTCTAGTGGTAGCCTTGTTCTCTCTTTGGGTTGCACCATCTTTGTGCCCCTTAAATAAAGTGCTTTTGCATTCTTATTCTAACTATATATATATCTTTTCCATCAAAAAATTATTTATTTTTTATATGCTCTGTTTACTAATTCGTAACTGTCCATGTTATCATTAACTATCCCAAAACCAGAAACAACTTCATCGCTTGTCACTAACCATAGAGTGGCCCTGATTCCAGATTCCAGCCCTTAATTTACGTTAGTTGAGCCCTAAAATTGAGGGAATCACCACTTTCTTGAGTGGTAGAACTCCCAAATCATTAGTCAATATGGCCAAGGTTTGAATCCCAACCCCATCCCCCTGTTTATTAAAAAACCCTAGAGCTTAATCGATTAGCTGCACTAATCTAACCTTCGGAAATCTCCCTTTTCATTTTTGAAAATGACCTAGGCAGTTAATCCTGCCCTAGAAGTTGCTTCTTTTGATTATATCTTATCTTTGATTTTGTAACCACAAAACTAAAAGAGAGAGGGAGGGGGGAGCCTTCATTCGCTATTTGACTAGTAAATGATCCTAACATTGAGTTCATGTCTCCCATATTACTCTCTTGCCCAACTGTTGGCTCACTTGTTTTACATTTTCTCACTGCAGCTACGGGAATATGGCTCTATTCTATCATGGACTTAACCAAACAGAACTTGCGCTAAGGCATATGTCTCGCGCATTGCTCTTACTGAGTTTATCATCAGGTCCGGATCACCCAGATGTAGCTGCAACTTTCATAAATGTTGCAATGATGTATCAGGATATTAGTAAGATGGACACAGCTCTTCGCTATCTTCAGGAGGCCTTGAAAAAGAACGAGAGGCTTCTAGGTGAAGAGCATATTCAAACAGCTGTGTGCTACCATGCTCTTGCCATTGCCTTCAACTGTATGGGTGCCTTCAAGCTTTCTCACCAGGCATGTGTTATCTTTACAAAAAATTTGTGCTGCTGTATTGGTCGCCTTATCGAATAATTACTGATTGTGACTTCTTCACTGCAGCATGAAAAGAAGACCTATGACATACTTGTCAAACAGCTTGGTGAGGAGGATTCAAGGACGAGGGATTCCCAGAACTGGATGAAGACATTTAAGATGCGTGAACTTCAGGTAAATGCATGGCGTGCTAAATGTTCTGCTTTGTTTGTTTTGTTTTGATTTACTGAGAATCTTATATTAACAGATGAATGCACAGAAGCATAAAGGCCAGGTTTTGAATGCAGCTTCTGCTCAGAAGGCTATTGATATCTTAAAGGTACTTTTGGAGCCCCTTGTTTAAAATTTTCAAAAAAAATTTGTCCAACTTAGAGAGAGGAGTTTTAAAGAGAGAAACAAATGAAATATGGCATTGTCCTAACAAGCTAAATTTTTGATAAATTTTAAATTAATGGCAGCACAATGAAAGCTGCTTACTGAAGAGTTTCTTGATCTCTTCTATTTCTATAATGTGAATGCCAAGCATTCATTTATTCCACTTTATAATAATATTGGTAAGGTTACTCGTCTTCCCAATAATTGGGCGCCTACCTAAAAACCTCAATTGCCTATGGCATTTGGTTTGCATGGCAGGCCCATCCTGACTTGATACATGCATTCCAATCCGCTGCTGCTGGAGGATCTGCTAGTTCCAGTGCCTCTGTCAACAATTCTCGTAATGCAGCAATAATTAGTGAAAATCTTCCAAGAGGCAGGGGAGTTGATGAAAGGGCAGCTCGTGCAGCGGCAGAAGTTAGGAAGAAAGCAGCGGCAAGGGGCCTCTTGATTCGACCTCACGGTGTACCTGTTCAAGCTTTGCCTCCACTTACCCAGCTTCTCAACATCATCAACTCAGGGATGGTCCCTGATGCAGTTGAGAAAGATGAAACAGTTGTGGTACAGAAGGAAGGAACAAGTGAGTCAAATGGCGCTTCTGATACCAAAAATGATCAATCAACAATAGGGCAACAAGATCAGGCCCCTGTTGGATTGGGTAAAGGCTTGGCCTCTTTGGAACCTAGGAAACAAAAGGCTAAACCTAAAGCTTCGTCATGAAAGTTAAGTTACATTTAATTGATTTGGCAACAAAACCTGAATATTTTTGTTGTATGAGCTGATATATGATACACCTTCCATATCCTGTTTTTTCAAATAATATTCGCTTCAGAGTTATACGTTGATGCATGGCCAAGGAATGATACCAGATTGATTATTGCTAGTCATTTTTAGGTATTAGGTCGTTGCCATTATTCGTTCCTTAATGAAACATATATTATTTTTGTTCTTGGTAATTTGATTCATGTACTATCATGATGGCATTTTCTGCCATATGATTAGCCATTCTGAATGTGGTGTTTGCTTCGCACGTTTTGTCATGTCATCAACTGCTTTCCTTGTTCATGAATTGTATTTCATTTTGTTTGCTTTTATCTTATAATCGCTGGCTCTGATCAGAGTGCAAAACTGGCACATCCTGAAGGTGCATGTAAAGCCCCGAGCCCCACTGATCAGCTTATATTCCGTTGTGGGGATGGGCTCTCAGGAATTGGGTTCGAATCCTCGAGATGAGTTGGGAGTGTGCGATTTAGTTGGCGTTGGTTGAAGGGTATGGTAACCACTTGGCTAATTGGTTTGAACTCTTAGGGCTTACGGGGTGTCCGTAGTCAGGAGTTTGAACCAATTGACTAGGATATTTCTTCGTAGAATCTTGATTTCGTGAGCTTTTGGTCTAGTTTTACCTGTGGTCGTCGTGATGCAAATTGTCTTGACAACTCTAGATATATGTCCATTCAACCGTACGAAGGGCATTTAGGCTAGGTGGTCCCTCAATTATCGAAAAAAGAATAGTGTAATTTCCTCCATATATGCGCCATGCTTTAAAAAAATGTTAATAAGGGATGAAAAAAGTGCATTAGAATTTGAAAAGATGTATTTTAAATTTTAAAAAATATTAGTTGAGTCTTCACAATCCTTAACAAGTACTCTTAGAACACCCGTTAACACTCCCCTAAAAAAAAAAAGAGACAGCACCAAGGCAGGCGTTCTTAAATGCAATATCAAATGAGGTGCTAGTAGCTTGCCAGAAGACGATGCATCGCCAAGTAATCCAGTAAGACAATTATTAGTTTGTTGGAACACGAGCTTTTAGTTGATTATTATAACAAAATGCATCACTTAGCCGATACAAAGCTATACTATACAACCTGATAAAAAAAAAAAAGAAGCTATACTATATACAATAGCACCCAATTCACAAGGTCAAGGCTATTTTGTCTAATTATTAAATTTAGAATTCTACAAAAATAATAATGAACAGATAATTTAAAAAATGGAGATTCAGTCCCACTAAATGACCACACTCTTTTAAATTATGTACAAGATCACCTATGGTAATCTGAATGTTATATGAATAACACCTTATCAAAGAGAGATAAGTAACTAGTGCTACTGTGATTCCATTCCTTACCTTACCTTACCTTACCTTACAGGACTAAGATAAAAACAAGAGGGTCAAACACGAACCAAAATTCTCCCACAAAACTTCTGAAGCAGGCTGGATGCTACTCAGGACTCTCTTTGTAGTCCTTCCCAGTTTCTTCCTTATTATCTTTGCTGAAGCATGACTCTGAATGAATATGAAGCTAAAGTTAATCAGGCACATATTTCATGAAGATGACCCTGCAGCAGCACGTTTATCATAGTCGCCTTGTTCTTCTTTGGCAAACTCTTCAATCAATTCCCGTTGTCTTGGGGTCAAATTCCTGTACCAAAATTCTCCCCACCATCAATAAGGTTATTATCATTAACAAATCCAGCCAAAATTATGAGCGAAAACAACATTAACATATTCTTAAAAACCAAATGCAAAACAAACACGGCTCTAATTTTATTAAGCCCATGCCCTGCAAATTCGGTAAGATTTTATGCTGAAAAGAAAACTAAAATTAGTTGTAAAACCATCGACTGAAACAGAAACCTACATTGGAATGTTGACAGTGAAGTGTACATATTGATCACCAAATGAATAGGAGTTGCGACTTTTTATCCCTGCAAAAACATGGAAGAGAGAATTTTCTTTAGGTGCTTCAGATCATTAGAATGCAAACATGTACTAGGATTAAAATCACCATAGCACCACCACATTTACCAGACAACAAAGAACATTTCTGCCGAACACCCATGGGATGAAATCAAGTTTGGAAAAAAAAAACAATATTACACAGAAGAAAACAAATTGCAACTAATATTTGAGATTCTATAAAAAGGGGTGGTTTGACCATAGCCAAAAAGCTAGCTTCCATCCCGAAGTTCAAAAGGAACATCAAATACCTCTAGTTTGTTCTAAAGGACTGTAAATACTTGTTTCCAAGATCAAAGGAGTTTAGTAATAAACTGAAAAAATCCTTTCTATATATGTTGCTAGCTATATATCGTTACCTCAAACCACTAGCATAGGAATTACTGACCACCTAGCATACAAACAGGGACACTTCGACATGGTACACCTATCTCCAGCACCAGAATCACGCAACCAAATGCGTTGTTCAAAAAAATTTAAAGTAGAAATAACTAGAAGCAAAAAACACACAGCTAACATGCAAGGAACTCAGGGAGCCAACCAAATGACTCGTCATCTCATCTATCTATTAGTCCCTTCGTATATACAATATAGTACAAAGTACAAACACAAATAAGCCCTACAGTCCTTAATAATAACACAAGGTTTTAGAGAGCAACAATAAAAAAATGTATATATGTATATAGCTTGACAGGAGAAGGAAAGGACTGGTCATCTATCTCTATTGAATCAACTTTGATTGGTATGGGATCAATAGAATAATATAAATTTCTTTCCAACTCTCTATCATTTTTAGCTTATTCTTTGTTTTGTAACCTAATGTACTTATAGGTGCATGAGGTAAAGGTAAACAACACCCATGCATAAGGCTCCCACAGTGGGCTGGGTTGGGGACAAGCAAGATGTACGTAGACCTTACCCCACACAATACTTGGAGGGGCTTTCAGGAAATGAACATGTAACCTCTAGGTAACACCCTTACAACTCTACTATTGGGACGCATTTTCGTCTGTTATAGGTACATGAGAATGAGATAATAGGAGGTTAAAGGTGGAAAGAGTTCCCTTGAAGTTGGAGCAACTTCAGGGGCCCGAATTTGTAAGCTAACAGCAAAAGATTTGAAACATTTCAAAATTTTTGAAATTCGGAGATTCTTCAAGAAGCATAAATTTCATGACTATTTCAATTTTACAGCACCCTCTTCCTGTATCCCCAACCCACAAAGATAAAATTTCACCAGTTCGAGGGTAAACATCACAATGGTGAAAAGTTACTAGGAGTACGTAAAATGTGCTAGAACCATATCATCCCCTTCACCTCAGGAAAAAAAAAAGCACCTAAAGCACAATTAACAAAAGCAGTTCCAATAAGAACATTGATACTAATGCAACTTCACACCTTTTTTCTTAAGGACCACCTTTTGACCAGGTTGGGTGCCAGCACGGACCTGCAAAAAAGGAAAATGATGAATGTATCAAACCAGGAAAAAAAATAGTTTCCAGAACAACTAACAAATACCATATTCATCGTCTGTAGAAGAACAATTAATCATTCATCAGGATTTCAACAAACCTTAAGTACAACATCTCCTGACAGAGTTGGGACCTGGATAGTTCCCCCTAATATTGCCTGTAAAATAACAGTCATGAGGGAGGATTTTTACATCTTGAAACTTCTGAAAACTATGATATATATAAAGTTTTCTCTTTTGGAAGAGGGGGAAGAGGGGGGGGGGGGTGTTACAACTAATAAACGAAACAAACTCTCAGTTAGGCAATTAAATATATTTTAATTTTTCCAAAAGAAATAAACAGGGACTATCAATTTTTGATATAATAATTCATAAAATGGATCTTTATATGACCGAAAAATCCAAAGCAAATGTAGAAGCAGTGTTGTCAAAAGCGTGCGAAGCGCACGCTTAAAGCGAGAAGCGCAGCGGTGCGCAGGCCTCGTGCCTCGCTTCTACACCGCATTGCACAAGTCACGGAAGCGCACGCTTCTGTCGAAGCGAGAGGTGCAGTTAGGCGCACGCTCAAGTCGCTTCTGGTTCAATGGGCTTTTTGAGCATGGGTATGGGCCGAACTTGCGAACCCTAGTCTTCTCCTCCAATAGTCAGTTCACGCGAAGTCGACAACAGGCTTCATTCTCTCTCAGCGACTTGCGATTATCGACTCTGTCTCTCTGTGACTCCAGTATTCTCTCCTTGGTTGCCTCTCGGTGAAGGCAGGTATGTCTTATCTCTGCGACTTCTCTCTCTTTGTTGAATCTCTTATCTCTCTCTGGTTATTTTATACTCTGAATCTCACCACTTCTAAATAATAGTGCTTTGCTGAATCTCTTATCTCTGCGACTTCTCTCTCTTTGCTGAATCTCTTATCTCTCTCTGGTTATTTTATACTAAAATCTCACCACTTCTAAACGATAGTGCTTTGCTGAATCTCTTATCTCTGCGACTTCTCTCTCTTTACTGAATCTCTTATCTCTCTCTGGTTATTTTATACTTTGAATCTCACCACCTCTATACAATAGTGCTATGCTGAATTGCTTAATTTACCTTGAATTTGTTTTTGTGATGAAATATTTATAACTTCTTATTATTATTAATTTATTAATTATTTTATAAATATTGTGCTTTATGTACTTAAAGCGTGCGCTTTGCGCTTTGAAGCAATGCAATGTGTTTGCGCTTGAAGTGCGCTTCTCGCATTGATAACACTGTGTAGAAGAACTGTTTAAAACCACCTATCGGCACTAAGCATAAAATCCTTGTGCTATGCATAGAACGCATATCAGAGAAACTCACCTGAGTGATGTTTAAAACAGCATCCACATGAATATTGGAACCTTCTCTACGGAAAACAGGGTCTTCTCTGACCTGGAGGAGAAAAAAGAGTAATGGTGGATTATATGTAAATTAAAGAAAAAGCACTTTTAGATAGTAACCCGATATAGGTAACAAGGATAGATGAGCAATTACCTTGATGGTGACGTAAAGATCACCAGGTTGATTCCCCTCAGGATCTGCCCCTCCGCTTCTATAAACTCTCATGGTCTCATTGTCATCCACTCCTGCAGACACGCAAAATTCAGAATTCAAGCACCAATGTCTGCAAACTCTAGAATCCAAAGAAAAAGAAAATAAGAGAAATGCATTCAAAACCAAGACTAATAGCTAAAACACAAGGAATTCAGTAAATCATATGACACTGGAGAAATTGGAGGTGATTCAGTACCCAAAATGTAATGTAATCAAAGTTCTTTATAGCAAATTCTTTCAGGAATACATTTATTTTAACATGAAGCAATAAAGAAAGTAGTGAAACTTGCAAACAACAAAATTGTCTGCTTTTCAACTCAAAAAGAGTTCAGATACTTAAAATTTTTAGTTTTATATAAGTATTTCCCCATAAAAAAAACTCCTCCCTTTTTTCTTTTTTTTATAATACTTATGTGAATCATACAGATTCTCAGTCTTAATAGATTCTCTCATGGGAACTCACATCTTTAACATTAGAAATCTATGTTAAATAAAAATCCAAGCTTCTTTCCAGTCCAAACCAGGGTGTCGCCAAACAGATGAAGAGAACAAAACGAACAAGACTTGCATATTGAGCATATAACAAGTGCGTGCAGAAAATAAAACCCAAAAAATGTATCCAAAGAAATACAATCATTAAGACATCTAAATTCATATGAGATGTCTGCATGGACACACAGACAAGATGGACTGTATGCACCAAGGCAAAATGGTGTTCATGGTGCATTTATGCATACTTGGAGAAGGAAAATGAGAATAAAAAAGAGGATATAATGATGTAATAATAATGAGGATTTCAACATGGAAAAACTTAACAAAATTATTTGCTCACAGATTAAAGCTCAGAATCTAAAGAAAGTACCTGGCATAATGTCCAATTTGACCGATTTTGATCCTTTAATAACCTTACTTCCATTGCAAGATTTGCAGACGCTCTGAAAACAATAACATAAGGAATTAGTTAGCAATTTCAAAAAACTTAAAGGCATATAGGTACATACATACATACATTAGAGTAAATCGTGGAGATTCAATCAGAAAAGTCGACACGCAGAGGAGGTAAAGAATTTTTCACAGGGAATTTCCCTCATCTATATAAAAAAGAATGAACCCAAATTCTCTTATACCGATACAGTTTGCCCAATTCCACCACACTGAGGACATGTGCTCTGAATACTGAAAATGCCCTTCTGCGCGAATACCTGTAAATGTAGCCAAATATGTGGTGAACTAGCTTGAAAGATAAATGCTTCGAGCACAAATAAAAATTTCCCTCCAAGACTTACAGTGCCAGAGCCTTTACAGCGTTGGCACCTTTCAGGTTTGACACCTGGAGGAACACCTTCTCCACCTACAAAAACAACATAACAGTTTACATCAAATACCTCCATATATTCATCAACAAAAACAGAAAACCACGACCAAGGGTTACAATTTGCAATTAAAGGAGGCCTCTGTTGCTAAGTGACATCCAAGCGAAAAGGGAAAGTAAACATACCACAAACTGAACACGGCACATCAGTTTGAAAAGTGATGGTCTTTGTACATCCCTGGACAGCTTCCATGAAGGATAGCTCAATGGCAACCTACATGCGAAAATTTTAAAAATAATTTATGAGGTTCTTCAATTACAAAGTGTAAAAAAATTCCAATAATGAAGCAAAATTATGGAAACCTTAACATCTTGGCCACCGAGCTTCTGTTTGAAGATATTGCCAAACATCTGGTCTCCATCGGAGGAAGCAAGGCATCGTAGACAAAAGTATAAGATCAGGATACATGGTGGACTTGGATTTTGTAAAGAATTAAAAAAAACACAAAAACAATAGAAAGGAAAAAAAAAAAAAAGTGCAACACAGAAATTTGGTCCAGTAAAAACTTTAACATCTACTGATAAGCATTATATGAAATAAAGTGTGTCAATATTCCCAGCTTGGTTTGTGGGAATGAAGGTGAAAAGGAAGGGAAGGGAAGAAGCATGGGAAGCTTATATTTACTTGCTGCAAAGCCAAATTTACCCTCTTTTTTTCACTCTTACCGTCATGAGAGCCATGTTTTTTTTTAAATACAACGAACTTCGTTGCAAGCCACCAAGGGTATGCCACCCTGAATTACAAGGCAGAGAACAAAAACAAATACAATGTTGTTCACCTCCAAAAGTTTTAAATTTTCAATTATTTTTAAACAAATATTTAAAAATATATCTACAAACCATCTCTGTCTATAGTCAAAATTACAAATAGCAGAACACTAGGTCCCTAAGAAAAATTTCTATCAAATGAAACTTGGCTTGCTATTCAAGCATTCTTACTCTAAACTGAGTTTTAGGCAATGTTTAGTCCCAAGTTCAATATACTCAAGAAAAAAGTCTCAAAATAAAGAAACAGATTTGAACGAATTCAATTAAAAATAGTAATAAACATTTGGGCAGAAACCAAAAAATGATAAACCAAACAAATGAAAGATACTAGAGGATCATTACATCATTCATTCTGAATAAATCCTCAAATGGATTATGAAATCCTTGACCAGGAAAACCACTGTTGACATCTCGCTGTTCAAATGCATCATGGCCAACCTACAGATAAACAAACACACAAAAACAAAAGAAGTTAACATGACATCAGTAGAGGCAGAAGGAAAAATGCAGAACATATAGAATAATATTTCATATTGTATCTTAAGCACTAAAAAATGGTAGGTACATATGATTGAACTTCTTTTCCGTCAATCTGCCCAAACTTCTGGCCATGCAACGATTGAGGGAATCAGAGTTCAAACTTCAAAATAAACTAGAATGCTAGCATTGATCTTATTCATTAAACTCCACCATGTTGCATTGTTTTTCAACAAGAAACAATTCCATGAAGCAACTCAAAGATAAACATTGATGAAACTCAAACAGCACAAATCAAGAAAGTAGATAAATTACAGTTTCCTTTACAATTATCAATGGTGTCTAATGGCAAAGGGAATCAAACTTCAGCTAATTTTTCTTAAGAATTCAGGTGGACAACCCCAAACTATTTTTGATAAAAGTTTTGATGATGATGATGATGAGTAGATGGTATAATTATAAATAAATTAAACTCCAAGTTACCCTTCAGAGATTCTTCAGAGTTTAAAACAAGGAGTATTCAAGGTCAATTCTCACTTTCAGTAATGCCAAGAGACACTTGAGCAGAAACAAAAATATTTTTAAGAAAAAAAAAACACAATACTTCTCCATTACTCACATGAATTTTTTTTTTGGGAGGGGGTGGGAAATCTTCTACAAGGTCTCAAAGTTGCATAATTTTTATTTACGTGCACGAGCATGCAAGCGTGATACTCCAATTCAGGACAGAAAAGGATATATATCACGAATCAAGATAAGTGAAGACTGAAGAAGAAATATCAGCTCATGCTATGGGCACCACACAAATGTTATTCATTATACAACTTCCATCGTTACACTTGAGACAGAATTTGTTAGATGCAAAGAGTGCATGAAAAGAAACTGACTTCCTTATATGCACCAAACTTAAATAAGGAGAAGAATGGGAAAAAAAAAAGAAGAAGAAGAAAGAAAGAAGGAGAGACTGCTGTCTCAAGATTTATTCCCCTATTCAACTTGATAGTAACAATATCAAAACACTAATATTAAAATCTATTTCCACTGTACTAACCCAAAAAACTCAACAAATGAAATTATTAAATTAACAAAACTAAATAACTGAAACAAATTAATGAGCACCTGATCATATTGTACACGCTTTTCTTCATCTTTCAGAACCTACAAAAGAAACTCCTTTAGTATATTGTGTTGGTTTGCAAATAAAGCACTTATTATGGCCAAAAAGGTTACCTCGTATGCCTTTGATACTTCTTGAAATTTCTTTTCAGCTTCTGGGTCCTCTTTATTCGTATCTGGATGTAGCTTCTTTGCAAGCTAGATTATCATGTAAACAAACAAAAAAAAATTAGGCAAAGCAAATCCAGCAACAAGTATAACAGCCAACGGGCCCCAAAAATACAACCATGCAGAGACATTGATCTGTGTTGTCAACACTCAACATAGATAGAAGAGTTGCATAATCTTCCTTTGCATACGCAAATTATGAGAGAGAAAGATAAGAAAGAAGCCTACCCCATAATAAGCTTTCTTTATTTCAGAAGCAGTTGCATTCTTGCTTACACCAAGTACATCATAATAATCCTTTGCAGATACATATGCTGAACCAAATAAATTACGAAAAGATGATAAAAGTGTTACAAAACCAGTAAACATATATTTTATATAGTATCAATCAAACAGCAACACAAATAAATAAATAACAAAAAAACTTTATAATTAACAAGACATTGAGACAATAACACATCTCCACTGACCATCATAATCAGATAATTTTGAGTAAGAAAAACATGAAATACATACCAGTGCCATGAATTGACCTTGTTTGGCCCCAAATTCCATTCAGAGCTACAAATGGCAACCAGTTTTTGTTGCTCACTGCATTTCCATTCAACCCAAAAACCAGAACGAAATAGAAAAAATTGTTACTTAGGCAAGAAGCCAAAATTCAAGAAGCGAGCAGGCAAACGGTAAACAAAGAAGATGTATTATTAATTAGAGATACCATTGCCGGGAGTGTAATTCCAAATAACCCGGACTGGATTACGGATTCCGGAACTGAAACTCATGTATCCCCCTCTTAACACGCCCTTACATGGCTGCAATAAACAATGAAAAAATTATCAGATAAAGAAAGACATATTCAGGATGTAAGCAAGAAAAAATCACACCGACATAACACAAATATTACAGTCAGTAATCAAAATTTTCCAAGCGAGGGAAGTATCGTACAGAATTCCCAGATTCTTCAAGAAGGTTCCCATATAGGGAACGACGAGCGAAGCAGCAGCGAAGAAACCAAGCGCCATTAGAACGAACCATTCCGGGGCTTCTCTCCCTCTCTCTCCCTTCCTCTGTGTGTGAATTATCCGAAGTTTTTAGTTCGTCTACTTAATTCTTTCCGAAATTCAGTTTCAAATTTCGGAGTTTTGGTTGAATCTGTCTGAAAAGCTTGCGTTAAACCCTAGAGAAACCCTCGTTAGAGCATCCGATGGTTCTAGTAGATACCCCGAGGGAGGGCGAGCAGCGAGAAATTTAATTTTATTCTTTATTGATTTTTGGCTCAATTTTTTTTAAGTGGGCCTTGGCCCTTGGGTGGCAAGATTTATTAGCCCATTGGGCCTTTTTAACCCTCTTTTGGTGCAGAAGCAGAAGAGTTTGTCTAGCGGGCTTGGACTTCAAATGGACCGGCATTTAAAACATGATTGCAAATGGGTTCAAATTTTAGAGCAATATCTTTTTTCGATTACATGTTGGGTTTTGATCCAACTTATCCATTTTTATATACGCGGATATGACATTCCGAGTTTAAGTTCATATTGAATGTCTAAAGGACAACCTTGTATGAAGTTATTCTCGGTTATAAAAAAAGTTCAAATTTCAGAAAAGATAATAATTTGATTATGCAATATGAATATAAGGTTACACTGCCCAACTGTGAAATTCCAGCTAAGGGATACTAGAACATTGGGCTTATTCAATAAGTCCATTTAAGACTAAGCCCAATTGAGTGAGTGAAAAAACAAGAGAAAAACCAACGATTTCTTTAAACTAATTGATTAATTAATCACGGTCTATTTTATGTTCTGAGCTAATGGAGGACAAAAAATGATAGGTTTTGGCAACAAAAGAAAAACCAAGTCCAACTGAGAAAGTTCAACAAAGTTGTTCCAAAAGGACAGTATGTATGAAGATGAACAAGGGATTAAAAAAAAGGAAAGACAGCAATAAATAATATGATTAATAAGAGAACAAAAGCATGAGAAAGGCATCTTTGGAGGTTGTAGTCACAAGCACTTCAAAACCTTTTAAGTTTTTCTTTTGCTTTTCTTTCAGCTCCAATTATGTATTTCTTTCACTTTGGCATTGCTGCTCAGAGAAGAAAGGGATGTCCTTAACTCACAAAAGGGCATAATGTTTTATATTTTTCTTAACCAATAGAATGATACGTACAAACATCCGATATAAGCCTAAACTCGGGTTGTCATGCTCCATTGACAAAAAATTTCCACCAGACAATAGTATTGCTCCCAGTGAGAATCGAACTCAAAACCTCTCGAGTCAAATGTACGATTTAGCCCCAAAAAAATTCAAAAATTAAGCTACCACCCAAGTAGTTAAACAAAAAGGCACAATGTTTTCTAATGAAGCAATACAGGTGCTTTGGAAAAAGTTAAGCTTAAAGCAAAAAACAACATCATGCACAGCATAAGCTTGGTTACTTATTCAGTAATTCTTGTTTTTTTTGACCAACATATCAAGCTTTAGAGGATAATTTTCAAGAGAAGAAAAATTAAAGGAAAGAAGCATACATAAGCTAGCATAATCCATGCAGTTCATCCTATATTATTTCCAAAGACTTACCTTTGTCAGCTTATAAAAATAATAGGAATTCAGGTCTCCAATAAGAACAAATCTTTTTTTTTTTTTCACATCTCAACTTTAAATAAAGTTTTGTGCTTTCCCTCCATTTTCTTCTTCCACGTCTCTGGTTTAGTGGGTTTATTAGAGTTTTCACAAGCAGCTTCTCCATGAAAGCATTCCTTCCTTCACCAAAGAAAAGCAGGCCCCAACAGAGAGAACCTTGAACTGTTTCTCTTCTTTTTATCATCTATGGCTTCCTGAGTACAACTTCTTTGCTTCAAATTTGAGTTTCAGGTTTCTTGTGATGACAAACTTCCTCAAAGAAAAAGGAGAGATGAAGCTAGTGGTGGAAGTGGTGGATGCTCATGATCTTAAGCCCAAAGATGGTGAAGGGTCAGCCAGTCCATTTGTAGAAGTTGATTTCCATAACCAGCTTAGCAAGACCACAACTGTCCCCAAGAACTTAAACCCTGTTTGGAACCAAAAACTTCTCTTTGATTTTGATATAACCAAGAATTTCCATCACCAAACCATCGATGTGTCTGTTTACAACGAGAGACGACCTGTTCCTGGCAGAAATTTCCTAGGCAGAGTCAGAATTCCTTGCTCAAATATAGTCAGGAAAGGTGAGGAAGTTTATCAGAGTTTTCCATTAGAAAATAAGTGGTTCTTTTCACCTGTCAAAGGTGAAATTGGACTGAAACTATATCTCTTACCAGAATCTGAAACACGAAAACCTCCACCTTCTACTAGTCCTTCAGAAAACACGAATCCCGGTACCAAAATATTAGCTGCCATTCCTTCAGAAAAGAAAGTGGCAGCTGTTGTTGATAATCCTAAAGCAATCACAGAAGCTCCCCATAAAGAAACTTCTGCTGTTTTAGTAGAAAATTCTCCTGATATTGCAAAAGAGCCAAAGGAGGAGATCGACGTACCTGTCAAAGTTGAGACGACTCAACAGATATACAAGCACCAACTTATGCACCAACCAGGAATATCCATGGAGAAACGATCGCAAGGCATGCCATTCAATGTGCACTCTCCAAACCCGCAAGCTTATCTTAGCGACGATGACTACAACTTGAAGGATACAAGTCCTCAGCTTGGCGAGCGGTGGCCAAATGCAGGAGCATATGGAGGAAGAGGATGGATGAATGGAGAAAGATTCAGCAGCACATATGACCTTGTGGAGCAGATGTTCTATCTATTTGCGCGGGTGGTGAAAGCCAAGGATCTTCCCCCAAGCTCGATTACTGGAAGCTGTGATCCTTATGTGGAAGTAAAGCTGGGGAATTACAAGGGAAGAACAAGACACTTTGAGAAGAAAATGAACCCGGAATGGAATCAAGTCTTTGCCTTCTCCAAAGACCGAGTTCAGTCATCAGTTCTTGAAGTTCTTCTAAAGAATAAAGAAATGGTGGGCAGAGATGATTACCTTGGAAGAGTGGTCTTTGACTTGAATGAGATTCCAACAAGAGTTCCACCTGACAGCCCCCTAGCTCCTCAGTGGTACAGACTCGAAGATCGCGGGGAAGGCAAGGTGAGGGGAGAGATTATGATTGCAGTGTGGATGGGAACACAAGCTGATGAAGCCTTTCCAGATGCCTATCACTCAGATGCTTCCTCAGTCTATGGAGAAGGAGTTCTCAACATCCGATCAAAGGTTTATGTATCGCCAAAGCTTTGGTACCTTAGAGTAAATGTGATCGAAGCTCAAGACATACTTCCCAACGACAGAAATCGCCTCCCGGAAATTTGTGTCAAAGTTCAAGTTGGTAGTCAATTGCTCAAGACCAAGACTTGTCCTGTCCGAACAACTAATCCGTTTTGGAATGAAGATTTGGTGTTCGTCGCAGCTGAACCTTTCGAGGAGCAGCTCTCTCTCACCGTGGAGGATCGAGTGCACCCTTCAAAAGAGGAGGTTTTAGGCAAAATAAGCCTACCATTGACCAGTATTGAGAAACGGCTTGACCACCGGCCAGTTCATTCTCGCTGGTTCAATCTTGAAAAGTATGGTTTTGGAGTTCTGGAAGTAGACAGGAGAAAAGAGCTCAAGTTCTCAAGCAGAGTTCACCTGAGAGTATGTCTTGAAGGTGGTTATCATGTGCTGGATGAGTCCACAATGTACATAAGTGACCAGAGACCTACAGCAAAGCAGCTCTGGAAACCTCCCATTGGGATACTGGAAGTGGGCATTCTAAGTGCACAAGGGCTTCTTCCAATGAAAATGAAGGATGGCAGAGGTATTACAGATGCCTATTGTGTTGCTAAGTATGGTCAGAAATGGGTTCGAACAAGGACGATTCTTGACACTTTTAGCCCCAAATGGAATGAGCAATACACTTGGGAGGTTTACGATCCATGTACTGTTATCACAATGGGAGTTTTCGACAACTGCCATTTGGGTGGAGGTGAGAAGCAGAATGGAGGAACTGCAGCTCGGGATTCGCGGATTGGAAAGGTAAGGATTCGTCTAGCAACTCTTGAAGCTCATCGGATTTACACACATTCTTATCCCCTTCTTGTCCTACACCCAAATGGAGTAAAGAAAATGGGTGAACTGCAACTAGCAGTACGATTCACTACCCTCTCTGTTGCTAACATGATCTATCTCTACGGTCATCCGCTGCTACCAAAAATGCATTATCTGCATCCTTTTACAGTGAACCAAGTAGACAATCTGAGGTACCAAGCCATGAATATTGTGGCAGTGAGGCTTGGTAGAGCTGAACCACCTCTAAGAAAAGAGGTGGTAGAGTACATGTTAGATGTTGATTCCCATATGTGGAGCATGAGAAGAAGCAAAGCTAACTTCTTCCGAATCATGTCGCTTGTTTCTGGTACGATCTCCATGGGACGATGGTTCGGTGATGTTTGCGACTGGAAGAACCCCGTTACATCAGTTCTGGTTCATTTTCTGTTTCTGATACTGATTTGGTACCCAGAGCTACTCCTTCCCACTGTCTTCCTCTACATGTTCCTCATCGGAATGTGGAACTATAGGTTCCGGCCAAGGCACCCACCTCATATGGATACCAAGCTTTCATGGGCAGAGGCAGTGCATCCAGATGAGCTTGACGAAGAGTTCGACTCATTTCCTACTTCAAAGTCGCATGATGTTGTTCGTATGAGGTATGACAGACTTAGAAGTGTTGCAGGGAGGATTCAGACAGTTGTGGGCGACATAGCAACACAAGGGGAGAGATTCCAATCTCTGCTAAGCTGGAGAGATCCAAGAGCAACCAGCCTTTTCATAGTTTTCTGTCTCTGTGCAGCTGTCGTGCTCTATGCAACCCCATTTAGAGTGGTGGCTCTGGTCTCTGGTCTGTACTATCTGCGGCATCCCAGGTTTAGAAGCAAGCTGCCTTCAGTGCCCAGCAATTTTTTCAAGAGGTTACCTGCTCAAACTGACAGCTTACTCTAATTATAATACTCTGTTCATTGTTGCCTGTTTCTTTTCCATTCAGTATTTCCTTACCTGCTCAAACTGACAGCTTACTCTAATTCTAATTCTCTGTTCATTGTTGCCTGTTTCTTTTCCATTCAGTATTTCCTTGTTCATACCACACAAATATTTAATAAACTTGTATTTTACACATAAAAAAATAACGCCTACCTACAGAAGAGAGGTATCATTTCTTCCAGTAGCCATATCCATGTTTACGTTCACAGGATTCTCATTCTGATCTTGCAAATCCATAAAGCCACTACTTCTGTCATCAAAGCACTCGAGCAGCTCTCAAGAAGAAGATTGCAGAACGAAGTTTCATCAGTATTTCTTCAAAGAAGAAAACAAACATATACCAATTAATTACAATTAAATGTTTTCCCTCATTTCACCAGCACCCCTGTGGGTAGTATTTTCCCAGAGCAAAGCATTGACTCAATCGAGAACCATATGCTTAAAGTCTCAATCGGGTACCAGAGCAAAAAAGAGTACAAGTTATTAGACAGCCCTATGAAAAGACATAAGAAACTTCCAGCAATGAACATATCACCGCACCAGAACATTTCTGAATTTCCAACATAGTCAAGCTGATGGTAAATGTCTTCTAATAAAATGACTTGACACTAAATAAAAGCCCCTGCCTCATCAGTAGTAGACATTGCATCACCAAATCACAACATTTACTGCAGGATAAAGCAGTCAAATGCACTATTAAGATGAGGTAGGATCATTGTGCTCAATTTAACTCCGTATGTATTGGGGGGAGGGAGGGGACGGGGGTCGGTAACAATTGAGAAAATATCCCTTGTATAATGCATAACCTGAAGATGTCATATAGCTGGTTATAACAAATAAAACTGGAATGGTACATCCACTAAAACAAAATTCAACCAAAACGCAACAAAATGTAGCAAAAGACGAACAATCCTAATTCTTGGCAAGCCTTGATCTAAAAGACAAGCTCATGAGGTTTCATGCCTGCCTTGAGAGAAAACCTAGCAGCCAAGTAGGTCTTCAAGTCTGGAACTCCTTCAACTGCTTTGATCAATGGTGTGTCCACAGCCTTTTGATCATCCTTCTTCTCCTGAGGGAGCTCATTTTTGTCCTACAATTTGCGTTAAGGTGAAGAATAAATAATAACCCAAAAAAATGGAGTTACAACTGAAAAGGTGAATATCAGCTAAAGAAACAAACCTCTTTGTCTGCCTCAAAGAACTCCCCTTCTCCCTTATTCTTCTTCTTCTCATTTTTTTTGGCAAAGTACTTGTCATCAAATTTATCCAAGTTGACTCCAGAAATATCAACCTTGGTTGAAGTTCCAATTACATAAGCTTGATTGACACGTCTTAAGGGAACACCATTGACCTTAAACGGTCCTATTGCACAAGCAAAAATGTATTCAAGTCATTGAAATATTTGGTACAAGAGAGCTATATAAAACAGGACTTAAAAAGCAAAGCAACTTATGGGATAAATCATAAATCCAAATATTCAGAATCAGCAACAGATGGCTGTTTTCCAGAACATCTCCCATTTTCAGCCTTTTGTTTTTGTCTAAGACATCTCATTTTCAGCTACTAACACAGACTCCACCCTATCCCAAGTTTAGGATAGAACCATATCACAGCAGTAAGTCTTTTAAAAATATAAAAGCAGCATCACAGCCATAGGCTAAAGAACAGAATAAAAGAGACCAACTTTTTTAACTCTTTAAATAATATATAAGGATCAAATCTACAACCCAATCAAATTTCTGAAATATCTCAACCACCTCTTGCAGGGTCCAATAAAGCAATTAAGAAAACGCATTTAGTGTACTAAATGAAAAGTAAATAAGCAAATAATACAAAAAATAGGGAAACAATGCACAAGAACTCTGACAATCGTGAAACTATATAACAAACATTTCAGAGTATAAAATCTAAGCAGCATTAGTACTAGTACCAAGAAAATTGAAGGAAATAAGCAACAAACTGCCTGAAAGAACTACAGAAACAAAACAATGACCCGGAAGAATATGTTACATATGTCATCTAACACTCAAATACACAGCAAGTATCAAGAAAGAAATGAACAAACAGAGAGTCATCACACACACCAGAGATGAGAAGCAACCCAGATGGCAGCTGCTTTAAGAACACCACTCGCTTGCCCTTGAACCTACCAGCAAGGATGACAAGCACAGTACCTGGGGTGATGCTGGACCTACAGCACAAAGCACAGCAAATAAAGAAATAAGCTAAAGAGAGGCTAACATTACAAGCAATAAGAAAATATTATAAAGATAAGTTAAACAAATTAACTAGCCGTATGGTTGCAACCTTCCAATCACAGACTGTGAACAAGTACTTTGATGCACACAAAGAAACGAATTAACTAGCCGTATGGTTACAACCTTCCAATCACAGACTGTGAGCAAGTAATTTGATGCACACAAAGAGAACAGCAACATATTTATCAAATAAACACAGAGTAAGACAGAGAAATGAAAACTGAATAAAATATGAAAACACTAATAAAACCCAATAACGCAAGACAAGTAGTAGATCCATGCTCTTACTTGACATTTGCACACAGAGGTGCATGCATCAATAGTTAACTCAGCAGTATAATTATATAAAGACAGCTATATTTGCAAAATTTTAAAAACCAAAAAAAGGGACGACGCCCATACTACTTTAGAATTAAACCCCTCTAAGACACATATGAAGATCATATATACACAGAATCAGTAGCAAAAAACACACAAAATGGTAAATCCGAAAACGAATATGTAAATACTAAATGAGGTACCTGAGCTTGGTGATTCTTGGCTTGTGCTTGTTAACAAGCGGTTTCTTGACATCATCAGCAGGATAGAACTTTGGCGGCTTTTCTGGGGCGGCGGCGGCCTTAGGCTTGGGGTCATGATGTGGGAATTTGCCGCCGTTTTTGGCCTTGATTGCCCAGAGACCACGCTTGTGATACATTTGAGACCTGGAATACTTACCAATACCCCTAATCAGATCGGGATTTCTGGATGAATGAGGCTTTCTCTGTTTAGCCGCCATTGCTAATAGCTCTTTCCTCTCACTCTTACCTGATGTGTGCGAGCACGGGAGATTCAGAGAAACCCTAGTTCTTCTGTGACGTATTTATTAAAACTTCCCTTAGTAATGGGCCTTCCCTTGGTAATGGGCCAAATTTAAAGGGTCCAATGGACATTAGGAGCTCAAAGCCCATTATTTTTGGTACAAACTACAAAGTAAGAAGAATAAATCTCTACCGCACCATCGATTCAGGCCATTAATAGCAGCTAATCATATTCAACAATAGTTTATTTCAAAGTCATCTTAAAAACCGATAACGACAATATATAAGTTTTCTTATTTCGACATTTGACATGGGCTTAAATTCGCGCGTACAGAAATTTCCCACCCAATACATGACAGTAAAGGTGGAGAGTAATCTACTTGAATTGTCTCTTTTACAACTTCATAAAACATAAAAAGTAGCATAAATTTCTAATCTACAATCCAAATAAAAGACAACAAATTTCTTAGTGAATAAAGTATGATGGATTAATTACTTTATAAGGAGCAAAAACATATCATGAAAAATCAATATATATATATATATATCATGAATTTTTAGGTGAAAAAATAATCCACTATCATATTTGCAAATAATGAAAATTATCTTTAAATTGAAAAAAAGAAAAGAAAGAGAGTTCATTAGCACACATTTGTTAATATACACAAAAATTAAAAATAAATAAATACTTAACAAATAAGATGGATCCAGGCTTCTTTCATTGAAAAATCTATCTAAAAGATAACTGTCTTTGACATAAACATACAGCATTTGAAAGACAACACAGTGAAGCAAATTAGAGCTTAAAAGTTTACAACAAAAATTACTGGATTTTGAGGTGCCTGGAACCCGCTGAACCTTTGCGCTAAGAACCTTTCCTTTCTCAGAAAAGAACTTCATGAGAGAATCTGTGTTTACCGTCTTTGCAAGATTTCCCACGTAAACTTTGCAGGGGGGCTGTCAATGAACTGGAACTCCTCTGCCTCTAGTGGAGACATGTCTAGTTTTGTTAAACGTTTCTCTGGGATGTTTACTTTGATCTCCCGTCCTCCAAGTTGCTGCCAAAAAGGAAAACTAAATTACTTGCTGCAATCAATTATGAAACAATCATGCAAACCAATGAGCATTAAAGAGCATACAGTACTGATATGATGACTCCTTGTTGTAAAACACAGATATTATGCCTCACTGTAAGACTACAAATATATGTAGAAGATAACTAAAGCTTACTGTGCCATTTAATTTCTCAACTGCTGCATTCGCATCCTCAACAGTTCTCATCGTAACAAATGCAAATCCACGACTCCTCCCAGAGTACTTTTCATACATCACCTACCAAAGAGAATTGAAAGAAGGTTATTCCAATTTCCAGATCAGACCTCTACTGCTAGATTATAAATCAGTAAAAATTTCGAACCATCACCACCCCTTCCCTTCCCTTAGCTAGAAACTGCGTATTGAATATTAGGAGTCCAAGGAACAAATATATCAGGACCAACTGCTGCACATATGATTGCAGCAAACAGGCAACTGATTGCATTGCATCAGTTCTATAGACTTCTACATCCCAATCCCTTATTTTTTGGTAAACGAGAAATGAGTGTGTTGCTGGAGAAAGCCTCACCGATGCTGGACGAATAATTGGGGGAGCCCTTCTCCCAGGGAAAATAATCCATCTCGCTCGGTTATGCTGCTTATGACCAGCTCTGGCGGTTTGATATTGGAAGCTTTACCTGCAGAGCTCATTAGAAGGCATGAAATGAATTGGTAACAGCACATAACTACTTCAGATACTCATATTCACCTATTCCTATCAGCTCAACAAAAGTGCAGAAAAACTCAGCTCATTTTCAGTAGTCAAGGAGCATTAGAGTAATTAAAACAATAAATAAAAGCATGATCATGGAGCTAAAGAACTAACTGCAATATAGCTTGCCAAGAGCTAGCAACACTTGTATTGATCATCAATGGTATTCCTTTATTTATATAGAATTTACACGTATGGCTGTGAGACTGGGAGATGTAGTACAAACAATGATATACTGTATCCCAAAAAAAAACCCTTAAAAAAGGAAAAAAATCCTATACATGATTAAAGAATGCTAAAATTTATGTGCCATTCTACTTGTATATAAATATCTACTTTTGCCTAAAATGCTAGCACACAAATTGCGAGACAGAAACTTGCAGATGAGGAGCACACTCACCATAGTGAGCCTTCAAAATAGCAGTCCAAAGAAACATCAACTGGACGCATTGCCGTCTGTTTGTTCAAAATGCTCAAGTTTCCTGAACTTTGTAAGGAATATCAATCATTCCGATGTCGCAATCTCTTTCACTGTCACCGTTGCTTGTGAACAATTCAGCAGAAAACCGAATGAGTACGTGAATCATTGCACATACACTCTGGGACTGGGTACTTTGTAACATCTCTTCCAGCTTTGCTAGTCCTAAGTTCTGGCTGCCCCAAGGACACATGGTGCAAGTCCTTTACAATCCTGTTAAACTCTGCCTCGGGGAGAGAAGTATTCAGGAAATGAGGGAGCATCTGTCTTTTGTTTGGGGTTATATACTTTTTGTGCCCTGCATAGGCTCTCTGTCCCTGTACCAACAAAAAGAAAAAAGTTTCAGCTTCAAGCATTGCAGCAACAAAAGTCCAGAATTCGATAACGTTACAAATGGATTCGATAACGTTACCTGAAGTGCATGGCCCATATTTCCCCCATGAGATGGCATGAAAACGTCGCTGTTCTCAGAAACTATATTATCAACGGCAGCCATAGAGGAAGCCCTGTTTGCAAAAGGTTTTAGTTCCACAGGCAAGGCAAGATCTTCTTTGTTGTAAAAATGAGGGAATGCCTTGGTTAATGGTTGTAAAGCTTCTTTGCCACCTAATGGTTGCCCTCCAGCCCAGTATATTCTCGCATTTTTTGGAGCTCCTAGAGCTTTAAGGAGCCTGAAACACAAAACCAAGTGTGCAGTCCATTACAAATAATACATTTGAGAAGCATGGGTAGAAATTTCAAGACAAATATTCAGAGTGAATACGCATATGTTGGATGCTGATTCTTACCTGGTTACCTCCAATGCATTCAAGGGGCAAAGACCAGCAAGCTTCCTGTCATGATAAGTCATATTAGATCTTGTAGTTAGGAGCTCAGGCCGTTGTTTCCTCTCATTGTTTATCATCTCATCATACTTGTCACCCAAACCAGGAAGGCAACCAGTCCTCACCCACACATCTTCTTCCATCCGTAAGTGAAGAGCAAGGTACGGTCCCTTGCTACGCATTCTCTCCACAAGCTTGTTTCCAAGCTCCAAGATTTTGGGAGTGAATCTCAATGCATGAAAGGCAACCTAATGTAAAAGAAAGCAGATATTAGAATCTACTATATTTACAATTGTACAATAATTCAGATGATAAAAACTTGACTAAAATTTCAGAGAAAAAAGATGTTGGAGTTTCACAACTGAGAGATTAGTTTCAACACTCTTTACCAAAGAGCTGGAGATAATTTGGAAGTTATAACGCAAACACTATAAATTATTCATTTGCAGAACAAAAATGAAATTATTAACCTGCAAAGGGCCAGCTACACTGCACAGAAAATTTCTAGTACGATGTTGTCTCCATATGAAAAGGGCTAACGACTTTCAAATAAAATCTAACTTTCACATTTTGCAAGACAGATGCTATTGATAAGGCTAGCATGAAATTAAGAAACCAAAACGATAGATATATTAAGAAAATGAGAAAGTAACATTGTCACTACCTTGCATCGTAACTTTTGAAGATCCGAAGGGAGGTCTTTAGAGAGCCTTGAGTCAAGACCTCGTAAGAGCAAAACACCTTCCCTGTTAAGCTGCAACGCAAAAATAAATAAATAAATAAATACTCACCACTGGCATCAACTGTATCAATTCTTCTTGAAGTAGCCAGGTTTTGGTAACTTCCATATTAAATGAAGTCCAAAAATGACAATTGGTTGCTTTAAGCATAAACTCCACCTTGAATTGGTCATTACTTTCAAGATAGCAAATTCCACATATAATAATATATTCCATTCAATGAAACCATCCCCTAACAACTTGAAACTTTAATTAAGACATTCTAGGCAATTAATCAAGACATATAGCACTAAAATTGTGGATATCGACACAATTAGGTAGATGCTGCAAAGATTCTGTTTTCTGAGGTTGATATCCTAATGTAGTTTACATTTCTACATACAAGCAGCAACTAAAAAGAAGCCAAAGCAGCCATCTAAAGAACAAGCTGAGCACCATGTCTTACCCGCTTAAGATAACGAGCACGAATCCATTGAGGGGAGACATGAAGTGGAGTGCGTGTCTCCTCGACTGGCCGTGTCATTATATGTGTAGAAGGCAACAATGAAACTATCCGCAGATCATTGACCAGAACTCTCTTAAAGTTCTCCAAATCAAATATATCAGAAAATTCACTGTAGCACCAAATAGCGCAAGAAAGATATTAGAATAGTCAATCTTCTGGGGAATGCACTCAATAATAACAACCATACACAATTCTAACATAAAGAATAACCATACACAAACAGGGAAAAAAGATATTGCACATTCATGATAAAGAAACTACATCTGCTAAGTCAAATAGCATAAACTCATTAGAACAGTGGAATCCAGAACCCACTCGAAGGGAAACTTGATTGACAACAGGAATAGTAAATCAGCCAATCAGGTGGTAATCTTTGAAAGGAAAGAGGAAAATAGTAGATGTATATTCTGTTACCTTTCATCCCGCCAAACGACATTGACTTGCAAGATGGGAACAACCAATGCAGCACCAAGGATCCTAGCAATGACCACAGCATCAACAATCTGATTTTTTTGCTGGTTCATTCCTCCAGAAACCACAACCAGTAGATACTTTCTCCTGTCTTTGACAAGCCCTTGACTGTCTCTCCTGTAATCCCTACTGAAATCCAAGCAAGGCTTGTACCCCCTCCCATCCGGCTGCTTCCAAAACTCACTCTCTTCATCCTTACCTGAATTTTCCGCATGCCCATTCGAGATCAAAGCTTTTGAATCACCCTTTCCACTGTTTTGGGCAATACCCAAGTCTGATTTTGCAAAAGTTTTGGAGGTCCAAAACTCACCTTTTTCACCTAGTCCTGCGTGTGGCTTTGAGTACCCATTTGAAGTAGCGACCTGTGCTTGGGTTGTGAAACATGGGTATGGAGAGAAATGGGTCAAAGGATCAAGCTTGATCCCAGACCTTAGCATACCATAAAGACCAAAGAAAAAGAGGGTAAAGAACCAAAGTCTTGGGCTTTTGTACGAGCTGATACCAAAAAACTTGTTGCTTCCATTCTTTGATGACTTCTTTGGTGATTCAAGGAGAGATTGAAGGGACGAAGATGACAAAGAGTTTATAATCTGAGATGGGACAGAGATATAAGATTGTTTCTTCTTGTATTTTGCCATTACAACAGTTTTCCTTCTTGAGAAAACTGGAGCTTGTCTTTCACTTCTTCGGTTTCTGTGGAACTTTTAGAGAGAGAGATAGAAAATGTATGATATTTTACAGATTGACAGAGAGAGACAGAGATTGACAGGCGGCCGAACGCAATTTCTCATCAGGTCTCCATGCCCGTTTGTTCAAGGTGAGAGGCTCCTTGCCACTCTCTATCAATGCCTTTGCTTTATTTAAAGATTTTCTCAACACCATTTTTTTAAAAATTTAGAAATTTAATTTATCATTTTAGGTATGTAATTACAATTGAATCCTTTAAATTTAAATTGGACACACCAATCAATATCACACAACTTATCTGATGTCATGTAACCTAAAAAAACAACTTGAAAGTGAAATTTTCTAAAAGAACAATGTTACATGCTTACAGACCCAAAATTTAAATCCTAATTTATCCTGAATCTATGTGACATGTGAAATAACAATTACTTATAAACATATGTATAGTTCACTTACATCCAAAACTTTGTATTAGTTGGGAGTAAATGGGGTGTCATATTTTGAGAATACCAAGCATTATTCTAATAGCACATCTTCGTTTGGTTAAGAGACTCGCTTTAAAAACTAATTGATTTATGGCATTAGGATGATAATATGTGGCATAATTTAGAACCATTATATTTGAATTTTTTTTTTTTTTGAGTACAAGTACAAACACAATATACGACACACCACCAGATCAAGCCTATGAAAGTACAGGTGTCAACAGTCCCCACGCAGGAGGCACAAATCAAGCCCACGCAGGGGCAAACTATCAAACCCACACACCTCCTTGTAAATATTCGGAGGAGGTGAGACTAGAACCCATGACCTCAGTCAGGGACATGCAAAGTCATTGCCACTCAACCAATGGCTCATTTGCCATTATATTTGAATTGGATACTCTTAAGTTCTTAAAGAAATTCCAAAGTCCCCAAATCCCTATTAGAATACCAGTACCCCGCTTAAGATTAGGAGTGTTAAAAAAATCATAAAAATCGAACCAATCGTTAAACCGATCCAAAACAGTTGAACCCCATTTCAGATTTTGACCCGACCCAATCACAAATAAGAAATGGTAATAAAATTATCTAAATTCTTTTATTGTGAAAAAAAAAATCATAGCAGAGTCCATGTGAGGTGCCGCCATTGCGCAGTGCGTCCCCAAGAGGCTGTGCAACTAATTTTATCGACTTACCAGCTGGACTCCACCCACTTGCCACCCTGGCAGATTTTCCACGTGGCAGAACAGGACCATTCGTCGTCCTTGGATCAGGAACATAGATGCGTCAGCTTTTGGAGTTCATGGAAGTTCTCTGTCCGAGGTATCATGCCACGTATGACAAATGTCCAAATCCCACTTTCCTTTTGCTGCTATGCTACTCTTCTTCTCCAATTGGAAGCAAGAACCAATAACAATGTCATTGACACGTGGACCAATTCACGTCTTACTTTATTCAGAGTTAGTACTATGTAAAATATGTTTAATTTTAGTTATGTTAAAACTTAAAACACAAGAACCAATAAACTAAAAATTAAAAAAGACCGTTGTGTGTAAGAATAAGTCCAACCGTGTATCTCATTTTGGATAAATTGTTTCACTTTCCTCTATTTAACCAAAAATATATTTCAGGCATCATAATTTTAACGCCACTTCAATTACATTCTCATTTTAACATTGAGAGATAAAAAATAAAATACTTTTTGATTTGGGTAAAGTAGACCAACATGTCCCAACTTTGGGATATGCAATTATCCTCTAAAATAGAATCACCTATTTTAGGGGATCAGTTGGACATACTCTAAGAGAGGACTAGAGAAGTGTGAGACTATTGTCTAAGCGCGACGATTTATCCCGTACACATTCGAACGTAAAAACAGAAGAAGAAGATAGGATCAACCCATAGGGGTATGCGACAGTGACACAAACAATGCAATCAGGAAATGCGTTTCAATTACGCTATTCACAGCTGTTGATGATTATCAGTTTGTGAAGGTGGTTTCCCAGTTCTGAATTGCCGATGATGATCATGCTCATCAGAAAAGGACTGTTTATATGCCTATATGTGACTGGGGGACCCACTTCAATGAAAGATTGTGGGTCCCTTATAATGACCCACCCAATGGCCAAATATTCCTTGGGAACCCAAAAGAGTTCTTGGTGCATATGGGTCCACCATACACATGAGTATTATGGAGAAAATGTCCATTTTGTTATTACTCAATTAGTTTAATACAAGTATCATGAGAATTATGTGTTTGGGTAGGTACAATTGGATTGGATGCTTCCTCAAGAAACTAATCGAAAATTATCAAAATAGGGACGTTTTCTTTGAGAAATATACATCTAAAAATATCATTAGATTACGAATAAGTAATCATGTGTTTCTGGACAAATCATTAAATATTAATTACGTGAGAGTTAGCCGGAATGATCAACTTTAACTTTTGAGACATGGAGTGGTTTTCTTTCTTCAACTCCATTCTTTTTTTAACAATTAAGAATGACGTCCTACTAATTTACTTTTTAGATATTCGATATAGACCTAAATCCGGGTCGTCCAGCCAGCATGCATAGAAATTTATCACATGACGACGTGATAAATTAGGTCAAAACCCAACGCATAATTTTTGTATCCTCTAAAGTCTAAATAACACCACTATCTCAAAAAAAAAAAATTGAAGTTATTATGACTGCCAGCAATAAAAAATAAATAAATTTGCGGGATAGTATTTTTTAAAATGAAATCATGAGATGCAATATTTCAATGGACTAAAAAAAACATATATTATCTAGGAACTTCCATTCTTTGTTATAAAAGGGTGTTTTCGTCTTTTCATCTTTTCGATACAACAATAAAATATATATATATTGTGTTCCAAGTGTGTTTTACCACTTGTTCTTGAACGGTGGTCAAAATTGTAACACACCCTCCAGATCACGTGCCACCAGTTCAAACCTTCTCATCATTACCTTATAGGGTTTATCTTGAAATGTAAATCAACAAAATAATTATAAAAGTCCAGAAGTCTCTGTGTCTTTTTATTGAAATTATTTTAGGGCTTGTGGTTGTCGTCCTTTCATTTTCTAGTCTTATATTAAAAGAACAAATCATGTACCTACCTTCTAATATAATAATACCACATCAATTAACATATGTTATAATAATATATACAAATGTAGATATTAAATTACATATATATTGTATATTTGGAGATGGTGACCAATACACACAAAAAATGTGTTGAAGGGTATGCATCATGCCATTATTTAATTAGTAATCTATCATTATTGATACACATTGTTGTATATACAACATTATTTTGTCTATTAAATCTTATGTCTTTATTTCTAGGTAAAAGGTAAACAATTCTCGTACATAAAAATCCTACAGTAAGTGAGATAGAGACGGACAAAATGTAAAAAATGCAGCTTGCGTAAGCTTTCGTTACAGATTGTTGTTGATTAGTGAGTCCCAACTACGACTACAATACTCAAAAGGGATTTTTTTTTCCCCTATATAAAAATTTTGTGTATATATATATACACACTAATAACAATAATAATTAAATGGTGACATTAACATAAATGGTCAATCACTTACCTAATTTGAGCCATTACATTTACACCTTTAATAATTGTTTACTCGTATTATTCAAATTTCCTACTCTATAATGTATAGGAACAATTTTGAAAATATTTGCAAATTGAAGATGGTACACTATTACACCTAAATTAACAACTCCGATCATGTTTTTTTGTGGATTAGTTGTTTTTTTTATATATCATGATTGGCTATCTAACAAACCCATCTTAACAACTTCACGTAATTATATATATATATATATATATATATGATCATATATATGATGATTTCTTGGGTGATAATTTTTTTTTTTTTTGAAACACAAATTTGTTGAGGGGTAGGATTCGAGCCCATGGCCTAATGGGTAGGTAATCCCTTACATACAATGTGATTGTCGCTCAATTAATGGCTCACTTGTTTCTTGGGTGACAATTAGGTGCTATTAGTTGGCCATCTCTTTTCCACTAGTTGACCTTAATCTCTATCCAATTAAAGACTTTGTACAATAACTCATGATGTAACAGCTGCAACTGCTGGTTCTGTCACTTAATAATCAAAAATGGTTGTTTGAGATCTAGATTGTGTTATCTACATGTGTTATGCCTAATTAAACTGTTGGAAGAGAGATTGGGAGAGGTTTTCAACACTGGACCCAATTGGTGCACCAAAAACTTTTTTAAAAAAATCATAATTGTGTAGTATTTAGCATGCATAACGAATGTAATGGTATATTATTTTTGTTCAAAATAAAAATCAAATTCATCACGATCGAAAATTGAATGTTTTTAGTTTATATCTGACGGTCTAAAATTGTCATGTCTTTTTCATGTTGAATTATATTTTTGTTTTGAACAAAAAAAATGTACTATTAGATTCGTCATTCTAAATACTACATATTTATGATTTTAAAAAATACAGAATTAAAAAGTGATTATGAAAATCGATACATAAGTGATAGGGATCCCAGTAAATGGGATGAGATCTCAGTCATCCCAGTAAATGATATGTCACTTTCTGATTCAATCATCAAGTTTTGTAGGCCCCTACACTAACATGAATCAATGAACAATATCATTTACTTGAATGACTTACTGGGATCCCTATCTTTTTTGAAATCGATATAATTAATCCAGGCACTGAAACATATATAGATTTCATTAAGTATTGGCCATATATACATTACACATATACAGTTTATTAAAAGTATTGTATGGAATTTGTTGGACAAATAACTGAGATCTTGTTTTGTGTGATGCCAATCATGAGATCTCAAGCTGGAAATGTCTCTTCCTGCTAAATTCTGGAATATCTATGTCATTCAGGTAGGTCAGTCACGACTCTGATTCTCATGTGTGAGATTCCAACCCGAAACCTTACCCAGCATTTGCCCCGATCAGCTAGATCTGCTATTAAAAATAAAAAAGAAACTACAACCCATGAATAATATGTTTTGATTGAGTTTACGATTTAACATATATTTTTATTCAAACAAAAATCAAATTTAACGTGAAAAAATACATAAAAATTATGAACCATCGAGTATAAACCTAAAACATTATGTTTGTTTATTTTAAACACAAAACAGTGAAAGAACCGTGTGTAGTAACAAGTACAATACCTTATGAGACACAATTTAAGCTAATAGAAGTTGGTGAGAAGATGTAAAAAGACCAAGAAAGACAATAAAGTTTGGTTTCTGAATAGAGGAAGGAAGCCAGATACTGAAAGGACCATGTTTTTGTCATGTGAGTATTTTGTCTGAATCCCATGTGCATTAATTTTGGTAGTTTTTGATCCCTTCAAGTCATGCAATAATCCCATCTTTCAATTTCCAACTTATATTTATTTCCTCAAAAAGATGTATTAATTTCTTGCATTATTTGTTATCACATCAACATACGAGTCATGCTTGATATATCATGTAATATTGTCTGTTTTGAGTCAAAAACCTACACGATTTTGTTCTTCATGAACCATCATCATTAATTTTTACGCTAAAAAAACATTTTGGTTATGTGAGAGATACTAAACTATTACTTTTTTCATTCGATTGATTCGATTGGATAATCCGATCCAATCGCTTTTTCACAATAATTGATGTTGGAGCGTAAAACAAGTTAGTTTTTGTCTGCATTCGCAATCATTATGGTTGTTAACAGAAAGTAATTAAGCTCTTTCACACTATCTACCTAAAACTTAATCATGCATGATGTAATAAATCTAAGGTAACTTCGATTAATCGTTATCCACCTATGTGCATCTAACGGAGGTGGTCGCTTATGATTGAAGTGACTTACATCATCACAACAATTAAAGTAATTAGTTTCTATCTGCCATTGGTGCATACACAGTGTATATATATCAGGAATTCTCCTAAGTGGATCAAAAGTGTGGACCAAGTTTGTGGACCAAAATCCAATGGTTGTAATCAATCACAACATAAGTGGGGGTCACACATTTATTATGGGGCCCACCACATCTATGGTTGAAAAACAAGTCCACAAACTTGGTCCACACTTTTGGTCCACATAGGAGAATTTCTGGTATATATATATCATGATAAGCCACTGCGGATAAATGTGTCACAAGAAGGAACAAAAATAGCTCTCTTGAAACTTAAGAACAATGATGATGATCTTGAATCAATTATATCATATACTTGAGTGTAAAAGAAGCCTATATGTGGACGATCAAAGTTGCTTTTCATTCAAGTGTTTGCCAAAATTGAATTTGATCTAATTAATTGAAAACTCACTCACAAACCAAAAGTAATAAATTAAAAATTACCTTCTTCTTTTTTGGGTAACCGAGATCGACACCTGACAACATTATCAGTTAGACCAAAACTCAATGTGGAACCACAAGGATTTTGCTCCAAGTGAGAATCAAATTAGGGCCTTTTGAGTTTAAACGATTTGATTCCACAGAGATTTACCACTAGACTATCGACAACCACTATTATGTGTTGGTTGTGTTAAGACATGCATATTTTGTCTTTACCTTGTTAATGGGGGCCCACTGCCATGACCTTTTTAACCAGCTTCTTATCCATCTTTTGTAGGCCCATTATAAGGCCCAACACATGTGAGAAAGATGGGCCCGTAGAGCCAGGTCGTCAGGTTTTATTTGTCATTGCAAGTCCAGTACATGGTCTCTTAATTCTGTTGCTTGTTTCTTCTTAATTCTTATCATGCAAACACAGCTAACATGACGAATGTGGAGAATGGTTCAAAGTTGAAACTGCTGGGATTCGTACACAGATCAGTTTGATCGAGCCAATCGACATGTTCGTGACACCCGTCCGTTCAGCCTCGAGCGAAGGGAGTTTCCGTTCGAGCGCAAAGGTACGCTGATGAGAATCCCACATCGGAAGATGGTGGGTTTGGAGTATAGCTTATAAGGGAGGACAAACCTCCTATTATCAACCTGGGTTTTCAATAGAGAGTTAGGCCCAAACTTGTGATGCTAGACTTGGGCCCCCATCCCGTGTGGCGGGTATTCATCATTGGTGTTTTCATTGAGAGTGCACGCACCTGCGTGTAGGCCCGTGGACTGGCACTATCGTAGGCGGGCCTACCCCAGAGCCCATTCCTTTGTGGAGTTAGGTTAGGAGACAGTGGGCCGTGTCCATTGTGGGCGGGTTGGAAAAGAGAAAAGGCCATTAAAAAAAAAAAAGAAAAAAAAGCCATTATAAGTAACTGGGAAAGCCCTAGATCCACTGGACCTGGCTAGCAAGGCTTGGGGAGGTAAGTGGGCCGGGACCGTATACCGAAATGGTACAGTCAAGGCCATGCATGAGGACGTGCATGCTCCCAAGGGGGGAGGATAAGGCCATGCACGAGGACGTGCATGCTCCCAAGGGGGGAGGATTTATTAGAATCTCACATCGGAAGATGATGGCCATGCACGAGGACGTGCATGCTCCCAAGGGGTGGGCCGTGTCCATTGTGGGCGGGTTGGAAAAGAGAAAAATGCCATAAAAAAAAAAGAAAAAAAGGTCATTATAAGTAACTGGGAAAGCCCTAGATCCACTGGACCTGGCTAGCAAGGCTTGGGGAGGTAAGTGGGCCGGGACCGTATGCAGAAATGGTACAGTCAAGGCCATGCACGAGGACGTGCATGCTCCCAAGGGGGGAGGATTGATTAGAATCTCACATCGGAAGATGATGGCCATGCACAAGGACGTGCATGCTCCCAAGGGAGGAGGATTGATTAGAATCCCACATCGGAAGATGATGGGTTTGGAGTCTAGCTTATAAGGGAGGACAAACCTCCTATTGTCAACTTGGGTTTTCAATAGAGAGTTAGGCCCAAACTTGTGATGCTAGACTTGGGCCCCCATCCCGTGTGGCGGGTATTCACCGGGTTTTCAATAGAGAGTTAGGCCCAAACTTGTGATGCTAGACTTGGGCCCCCATCCCGTGTGACGGGTATTCATCATACGCTTCAGACTCTAGAGAGTGCGCTCGAGCGAAATCGCGAACTGGAAAAGGATTAAATGAGTGCAATCCTCATGGACCTGGCCCGTCAGTAGCAACCCAGGCCCATCATTAGCCCAACTATCGTCTTATTTGGTGTTGGGCTGCTAGTACACACAAAAGCCCAAAACCAAAATGTGAAACTTGACTGACAAATTCTCAATTCAGTTTCTTGCTGGTTGTTCAACGGGAAAAAAGGGAATATGAAGATGATGCTGAAGGAGAGATTTGATGATGGTGTCATGGTGGGGGCCTCTACATGGGCTAGTTGGGCTTGACTCCATGGTTATTTGTTGGGCTCGGTCTGGAGGCCTGCGTAAATAAAACTTGTGCACAAGATTCCCGTAATAGGCGAAATCGGAGACGGACAATATGTAAACCTACTTTCCCCAACATAATATCTTAGAACTCGTTTACAAAAATTAAACTTGTGATTTCTACGTTACATCACACAACTCTCCACTTTAATTGCTTCGCAGAGGGAGATAATTTTATGCAACTATTTATAAAACCACACCACAAAACAATTATTGTTGCATTTATCTTTTATCCAATTATTCTTATAATTTCTTGGTATGAGTAACAACTAACAAAAACAAAAGAAAAGAAATAGCTCTTAATTGTTCATATTGACAGTAGATGGGACAACTAATTAGGTAAAAGATGAAGATACAAAATAAAAAATAAAGGGATAGTTAGACAAAGGACGGGACAACATGTAAGTTAAGAGAATGATTTGTCATTGTTATGATGAATACTTTTCACCCCCCAATGATTATTAAGTTTAGAGGATATAACAATTCAAAGAGTAATGTTCAACTTGGTTAAAATCAATTTTGAGGGGCACAAAAAGCTGCCCCTTTATTTTATTATTATTATTTTTTCCTGAGAATGATTCGATGTAAATTTACAGTTTGAATATTCGATATAATTTAAACTCGAACCATCATACCCGTTTTCACATAAGTTTCTCTCGTGACGACATGGTAAGTTATGTCAAAACACAACATAACATTTTGAGTCCATACAAATTGACTCTAGATAGATTAATCACAAAATATTACTCACACTATGTTTGGTTCAACATGGGAACGAGAACAAGAACGATAATGAGAATGGGAACAGGAACGCGAACGGGAACATAAATCATTGCATTCTTATGTTTGGTTAGTCAATGAATTCCCCAATGAATATGATTTTTCTATGTTTGGATGTAATGACTCAACGTGGAATGAGAATACGAATAATGATTAAATGACTAAATATAAGGGTCTTTTTTTTTTATCTTTTCACCATTAAAACACAATTCCTAATTGCTTGGAATTGATGGTTCCTAAGTAAGGGGGGAAAGCTAAATTCCCAAGTTAACCGGAATACGTCATTCCATTCATTTGTATATTGTACAATCAAACACGAGAATTCCTCTCACCATGGGAATACATCATTTCGTTCCAGAATTGGTGAACCAAACATAGTGTCAAGGTTGTTGACAAAAAACAGCTCTCCATCTATTAATTCATGTTTTTCCTTGTACCAAACTAATCACATTAATAGACTTTTTTTTTTAATTTCCTTTTCAATGCAATATTTATTTTTAAAACAATAATACTAGTACTAATTGGGTATGGTAAAATGGTCGTTATATTATTTATATAATTAATAGTAATCTCGCCCGGGATTTCTAGCGGGCAAGTCACGTACTCACGTCCTCTTCCTCCCAACACACTCTGTTCGCATATCCCTGTGCTCTTGCTTGCAGGCTTTTTATCCGTTTCTCCTTCTAAAACCTTCTATCGAGGGATCAAGGCTTGATTTCACTTGGATTTGGTGCATATTGAACCAAATCTGGACAGGACGGCTTCATTTACATCTCTTTAGATTCTCACTACCTTCTTAGACACGCTCATTAATTAATCGGACAATCGAATTGACGAGTCTATCGATCGGATCATCACTGGTAAATCTACTCTCTTTTTTTTCCCTTTAAAGCTTTATTTTTAGTGTGAATGTTCGTTTTTATAGATCTGTTGAGCTCGATTGCTTGTTTTATGGTGGTGTTTGCTGCAGAGGAAATGAAAAGTAGAAAAGAAAGGAAATGATGGGGAGTTGAATTTGTTTCACATTTTGTCCAACTAGGGCTTTAGATCTCGATTTTTAGTTCCATGATCGTGTGGGTTTGACGCTATGACTTCATCTGATTGAGATCTTGAATTCGTAGCTTGCAAATCGAATGCTTGTTGATTATCTTCGGATTACTTCTAATTAACTTCTGTCTCTAAATTGCTTTGTTATCAGATCTAATGTAAATGATTAAACTAGGGTTTTATACATCTGGAAGAAAGATAAAGACTATAATTGGGTATCTTGTTTTAATGATTTTGTTCTGACTGTATGTTTTCTGAACTTGCTATATTAAGATAATATCCTGCTTCCTGTCTGTTGTTAATTTTTCCTTGACCTTTGAAATGCAATTTTCTTCTGGGTTTAATGTGTAATGTTTTTATTGCCATATGTGGTTCTCCATGTAGTTCGCTTTGTACACAATTCAATATTTTTGAGTAATTTTGTTATGGTGTGTTCGGTGTTTCAGCTGTCTTCACTGCAATAACCATGTGGAGGTTCAAGCCATTCATGCATAAAGAACCAACCGGGCTTGAAGGTCGCTCCATTGATGTTGGCGATCTTAAAATTCATGTCCAAAAGGCCTTTGCTGAGGGAGGGTTCTCATGTGTTTACTTTGCTCGGGATGCTGTACACCCATCAAAGCAGTATGCTTTGAAGCACATGGTATGCAATGATGAGGAATCACTTGAACTTGTGATGAAGGAGATCTCTGTGATGAAATCACTTAAAGGACACCCCAATATTGTCACACTTCATGCGCATTCAATCTTTGACATGGGAAGAACAAAGGAAGCTCTCCTTGTAATGGAATTTTGTGAGAAGTCTCTGGTTCATGTGCTGTTGAGTAGAGGATCTGGATATTTTGAGGAGAAACAAGTCCTTTCAATTTTCCGAGACGTCTGTAACGCTGTTTTTGCAATGCACTGCCAGTCACCACCTATCGCTCACAGGTTAAGCTACTAGACTTGCTTCTCATGTTAAATTATTTATACTTATTTTCCTTATTAAAAGCTGTCTTCCATTGCAGAACTGGAAAGTATAAGGATTTCTGTTGCTTTGAGAGTATATTTATCTAACTGGGATGAATGATAGAGTCAGTTGATGTTTATTATTTTGATGCAGTATCTTCAGATGGTAAATTATTAGCTACATTTTTATTTCTTCGTAAAGAAATCATTTTTGGTCAGTTGTAGCAACATTTAGTTTTGAGGGGAGTTCTATCACTACAGTTACACTGTTTGGATTCACAGTGCAGGGCATTAAATATTCATTGATTTCACTTCACTGGTGTTCATTGAGTTAAAAATAGTTTTGATACTTTCCTTTCAACATGTCTCGGCTTCTGTGTAAGGCAATTGTAAGAGAAATGTAATCAAATCACATAACTTATGTTTCTTTGCCCTTTTACTCGGTTATTAGATGAGTTCTTTTGTGTTTTGACAAGAAATTGTTTGTGGCTCTTATTCTTTTATTTGCATACCAGAGACCTTAAAGTTGAGAATATTTTATTGGGGCATGATGAATTATGGAAGTTGTGTGATTTTGGTAGCACTTCTACCAATCACAAGATATTTGAGAAGCCCGAGGAAATGGGAATTGAAGAAGACAACATTAGGAAGCACACTACACCTGCGTACAGAGCCCCTGAGGTATGAAGAATTATGGTTTCATATAAATGAATTGGTGATATATTTTGGTTTAAGTATTTAATCATGTCTCTCTTTTTTACTGAGATAGATGTGGGATCTGTTCCGGAGAGATCTTATAAATGAGAAAGTCGACATATGGGTAAGTCGAGTGATCCTGACAATTATTCAAGATATGGAAATAGTTAAATGTTATCCTTAAAAATACATGGTAACAAAAGTGACCGTGTGAATCTTCAGGCTCTAGGATGTCTCCTTTTTCGTATATGCTACTTCAAAAATGCATTTGATGGAGAATCCAAGCTGCAAATCTTAAATGGGAACTACCGGATTCCAGAGTTACCTAAATACAGCTTGGCTATCACAGGCCTAATTAGAGACATGCTTCAAGATTCGCCACATGACCGACCAGACATCACGCAGGCAAGCGCTTTGCTTGATTGGCCATTCATCTCCATGAACTTAGGTTCGTTTTAGATTATCTGTGTAAAAGCAATGTAGAAGCAGAGAATCTAACGTCTGCTTACTGATGCTGGGATCTTCCTCCCATGTTGACAGGTGTGGTTTCGTGTCAATGAACAATTACCTGCTAATATGCAAAAGTCATTACCTGATAGGCCTCCTGAAATGAAGTCTGCTGGCATCCATGAAGGTGAGAACATAATCATATCTCTGTACATGCTACAACCATTGGCATGCATATATAATTATTTATTAATTTCCTGAATAAATCATTAGTTTTTTACTTCCAAGATCCAATTACAACCTGTTTGAATTTTGAGTTTGAAAAAAGATCAATATTGTAAATGAAGTAAATTTAACAATTGTTGATATGCTTGGGTTTTACTATTGCTTTTAATTGAAGAGCCGTTGATGCTTTGAGGCAATTTGATTCAACAGGTATTTCCAAGCCTGCTGATAGGTTGCCTCCCATGCCTCACAGAAGCCCACCACCCCCGCCATCATCTGGAGAATCGACCAGAACTACATCTTCTGGGATAGGGAGTGGCAGTGGTTTTGGTGCTTTTTGGTCCACTCAGCATGCAAAAGATTCTCTTGTTTCTGAAGACATGAGCAAGCCTAAATTTGATGAAGAACCACTTAGCCATAATACATTAAAACATGATAGAAGCCGACCAGAAAATCATCCTTTACCTAAGAACACTAGCCATGCGAGAGATGATGATGCACACTTTCATGCTGCACGGAGAAATTCGCATGGTAAATCCCACAAGCGTGTGGATGGTCCTTCAAAGGACTCTGAAATAACATTTTTCCAGAAAGACACAGAGCATGGTACTGAGAAGCCAAGATCATCGAAGAGCGATGGGGCTGCTGTTTTTCAAGATGAGGCTTTTAACACATTTGTCTCTGAATTTGATGCTAGTAATGTCAATCCTGTGATGAGTAGTAACAGGCCAGGAAATGAAGAAACATTGGAGGCTGAAATAGAGAGGCTGAGAGATCAGCTGAAGCAGGTAAACTCAGAGAAGGCTGAAATAACATCCAAATTTGACAAATTATCTGCCATTTGCCGATCTCAAAGGCAGGAGATACAAGAGCTGAAGCAAGCTCTTGCTGCTAGAACTCCATCACCAAGCAAGGAAGCTTCAAGAAATCAAACGTCATCTGGAGTTGGGCCATATTCAACTCCCCAGGTATTGTTCCTATGTAATGCCATTACGGATCACACACGAACATATTATTCATTGATAATGACAGTATATGCTTTATTGACAACAGAGGGAGAGTGATGGATGGAATACTCCTAATCCTGTGCCGTGGCAAGCTTTTGCTGATGATCCAAAAGGACCAAAACCATTGCAGCAACCTTTTTCCCAGGACAAATCTCCTCATTCTGTCAGGACCAGAAATGGTCAACCTAATAAGCAGGATGCTCAAGTAACTGCAAATGTTGATACATGGGGTTTTGGAACTGACTATTTTGCTGCTAACCCCCCAGCCAGCTCCCAGGGATTGAGACCTAGTAGCGAACAAAATACTTCTCAAGGCATTGGTGAGCCCAAGATTGCGGAGAGCCAGTCAACTGCTCAACCTGCTGGATGGGCTGGTTTCTAACGCTTTCCGGGAGGTGAGGAGGATTCTGGTGAGACTCATAATTAATTACTTGGTGCTCCTGCTTGAACTGATGAGGAGAGTTAAAATAACTTGGTGTTTTGATTTTGGATTTTTTCTCTCCATCTATTCCTGTAAATCCACTGAAGCAATAGACAATATGGACCAGCCATCCATCCACAATTGTATCTTTCTTCCCTGTTTTAATATATGGTTTGTGTTATGAGGAAGGATAATTGCTGCTGGTATACATAATAGGAAGCAAGGGATCTTTACCAAACTTGGCATTGCAGGACTAAACTGTCCTAAACGTTATAAATTGTGGACAGAAGCATGACAACCACTCAGGAGGTTCCATATTGGGCCTCCCATAAAGCCCACTACCAATAAGGGGACGGAACTCAAAAGCAATAATATAAATTTAGGACCAAAACGCTTTAATAAAAATTGGAGTCCGTCTTTTTATTTTTATTTTTATTTTTAATTTTAGCAAAAATAAAAATAAAAATAAAATTGAAGCTAGTTGGTTTTTTTTTCCCTCCATCAATATGTTCCTTTGCAGCTTTGCCTTCTCTGCCCTGCAATTCCCACTGTTAAACATTAATTGATGATCCTAAACCAAGTAGGATTAGGTAATGTGGTTCATTACCTAATTCAGATTCATAACACCAACCCAACTCGCTTCCAGCTCTGAGATGGATCAATTCTGTTTTGATAGCTCAAGTTGAAATACCAGGATATGTGCTGATTCTCGAATCGCATCAAAATATCCCTTTTGGGACTGATCTCTGTGTTGAATCTCTCGGTTGCCATCGAGTTTAGGGGCTCTTGTGGTTTTCGTTCTTGTTGTCCACTGGGATTTTGTTTAGTACACGCTGGCTATGAACTGCGAGCCCTACGACAGTAGCGGTGAGTTCACCCCCAAAAAGACTGAATCTTTTTTGCGTTTCTGGATCAAGTTGGGTTAGTTTTTTTTTTTTCTCTTTTTTCTCTTTTTTTAAACTGGGTTGTTGGTGGGGTTTGTTGAAATTTGTCTAATTTCTTTTGGGGGAATTGAAAGTAGAGTCAGTGACTCGGGTTTCAGATACTAAGAGGCGAAGATGAGGGTTTTAAGCTGTAATTTTCTAAAGTAGACTGGAATTCCTGTTTATTGTGGTTTGGTTTGTAGAAGATATCTTGGGACTTCTGTGGTGGTTAGTCTTCTGATTTTTAAAAATCTCAAAATTTTGGAGGTTTTAACTGCAAATTGTGGAATATATTTGGTTGCAGTAAACTCTCGTTTGTGGCATGAGCCTGCAAGTATGGTCATTAGAAAACATGGCTAGATAACTATAACTTCTGTAACTCTCAATGAGAACTTGTTTGGTAACATGTGGCAATTAATCTCTAATGGAAGATAGGAATTGTTCTTACTTTTGACATTCATCTGCACACTCAAGCAGCAGTTTGATGAGACATCGATGGTATTGACTTCGTATAGAGATAAGAAAATCGTGCAAACTGGTACAGCAGTTTACCTATTGGGAAACTTGTATATGCTAGGGTTCTAGAGATAGCATGTAACAGCCTCATGGGTTGTTTACATACGGTGTCTCCTACGGCTAGAAGCATTCTTGCTAAACTTTGCACAATAACTGAGTTCTACGCTTTTGTTTGTTCCCCTGAAACAACCAGAAATGCTTCTTGTTCTTTGCTGTATGTTGTTGTAAACGGTGTTTGACTTGCGGTTTTCATTTCTGTAATCATTCTCTTTGAAATCATTGCAGGGATAGATGATGATCTTCCTCCATCACATCAGAACATAAAATCTAGAGGTGGGCGAATAGTGGGTAATGGAAGGTCTATCGCAGGTTCTGAGACTTACCCTAGGATTATGGTGAAACTGATATGGAGATCCAAATCCACCAACTTGAGCAAGAAGCATACAGTTCTGTTCTCAGAGCCTTTAAAGCTCAAGCTGATGCCATTACTTGGGTACTTTTTTGTCTTATGAACTTCACAGATCTAATCTCTTCAAATTTGTTTGATCAGGTTTAAATGATGCTACATGACTATCTTATCTTCAGGAGAAGGAAAGTTTGATAACTGAACTTCGAAAAGAATTGAGATTATCGAATGAGGAGCACAGAGAGCTTCTGGCCCGAGTAAATGCCGATAACACTATACGAAGGATAAGGTCTGATAACATTTGTTTGTCTGAATTTCTGATGTTTTGGTCTATTTTATCTTGTAATTGGTCTATAATCGGTAATACCATCAGGGAGTGGAGACAAGCCTGCGTGCATCAACCTGGCGTGCTTGGTACTGGTCAAGCAGTTCATGATTCAATGCCTAGTCCAACAGTCTCTGCATCTCACAAGAAACAAAAGTTAGCACAGTCAGTTCAATCACAATCGCTTGGTGGACCATCTCCAGTGTTTCATGCACAAGCTGTTGCTGTTTCTCATCAACCATCTCCATTAGCTGCTAAGCGAGGATATATCACTGGTTCAAAGGGAAAGAAGCAAAAACCAGTGAGCAAAGGCTTATAAATCTTTTATAGAACATGATGCAAGTGCATTAATCATATGTACTACATTAATTCTTACTGTTCTACTCGATTTCACAGGGTATTCCTGGTGTATCTTCGAAGTCTATTACTTTTCCTCCCTCTGGTCCAAGTGGAAGGGGTCAAGTTAATCTGCTATCTGCAGGAGCTGCTCCTGAAGGAACTTTTTTTGACCCATTGATTGGCAGGAAAGTGAAAACTCGTTGGCCTGATGACAATAACTTTTATGAAGCTGTTATAACCGACTACAATCCAGTCGAGGTACTTGTGGTTTTTGATAGAAGTCTGATATCTTTTTCCATTTTCCATGGTTAAAGAACCAACATTTCACTCTTTCCGTCTTTTTTAGGGATGGCATGCTCTGGTCTATGATATGCATACTCAAAAGGAGACATGGGAATGGGTTAATCTCTCAGAGGTATATTTGGTGTCTTGTTTCCATGACTTAAAAGTGTTACTTATTCTTGTCAACAAATAATGCTTTGGAGCTGCTATTTAATTGCTCCTGAACCATTTTTTTGGACTATTTTTAGTGGGATATGATTTTGTTAAGAGATATTTAAGAAGCAGTGTGGATGTGCTTACTAAAATTTAAAGGATGCATCTGTTGCGGTTCCATCTATTCACATAGTTATGTTTTTTCACTCACATTACAGTTGACGCTTCTATAATTTTTTCTTTTGAGTGCTGGGTTTGAAGAGGTCATACAATTACATTCTGATAATCCCATTTTAGGTTTATTAGTTACTGTTGCGGAGTTTGAATGATTGATATAGCAATGATTGATATAGCTTGTATGGCAAAATGAAAGATTTGCAGCAGTTATATTACTTTCTAATCATCTGTATAGTTATTGAAAATTCCTACTTCTTTTTGTTTCTTATGATAAAACTTCTAATACTGATTAATGGAAGAATGACGACAATGAACAAGCGACAGTCTTGGTCATGTGATACAGGCGTAGTTTTGTGCCACCAGCATATTGATGATATTTGAGTTCTCAATGCTTGCGATGCTAATTATTGCTACTCTAATAGTGGTTTATTGCTTGCATTTAATGCTAATCGGTTGGGTGTTATCTTGATGTGAAAGAATGATATAAGATTCAATATTGAAAGAACAAATATACAAGGTTTGATGCAAAGGAAAATGTTAGGAAATCATTGTAGTGTGTAGGATATGTAACTTTTGCTGTAGTTTAATTATCCCTAGGAAATGAAGCATGGCGTGTGTGACTTCTTTCCTCTATTTTATAATCCCTATAAGGATGTCATGCTGGGTTTAAGAGTCAGAAGTTCTCTAGTTGCATAAGAAAATTCTAAAGTTATGCTACCAGAGTACCAGTCCTAATAGCCTATGAAAATCTTAGACGACACCACCTGATTTTTGCTTTTACTTGAATGATGTATGTGTTCTGTTTCTTGTCACAGATATCTCCCGAGGATATACAGTGGGTGGGTGAGGACCCTGGAATATCCCGTCGAGGTCATGGGGGAAGGGACCAGGTCGTGGGATGAATAGAGGTATGGGCCGTGATGGAGTTCGAGGGTCAGGAAGAGGTAGAGGTGTCCCAAAAGGTCATTCCAAAAAAGATTTATTGCCATCACCGAACGGTGTCGGAAAGAAAGGACTGGATAATATACAAATTCTTCACACAGATACTCTGATCAAGGAGGTAAACGAATGTGTACATTTTCAGATCAGCAACTAGAAATGCTGTTTATATTGTGGTAATGCATTTTTCTTGAGGTTATCAGCCTCTCTCCTTGTAACTCTCCTGTAATAAATTCTCTTTTGCATTCACTGGAAAAGAATGTGGTTAACATATACATTCATTTGCTGTTGTTTTTGGCAGGTGGAGAGGGTATTTGGTGCCAGACCCTCTGATACTCTCGAGGTTGAGAAAGCGAAGAAAGTGCTGAAGGTCATAAGAGTAACCATGCTAACATTTCCTTTTTCTTATCTCAGTATTTCTTTCTTTCTCGAAATTCTGCACAACTGAATAAGTTATTTTACAAAATAGGAGCATGAGCAAGCACTTATTGATGCAATTTCAAGGCTTACAGATCTATCTGATGGTGAAAGTGGTATGTTTCCTTACCATTTTTTTCTCATGTGCCAGAGTGTTTCTTCTTTCTCTTCTAATATTTAGATGGGGTTCTGTTTACCATGAGCTGTTTAAGCAACTTTCGAATATGTTACCAGTCCACTTTCTTTGTTTTGGCCATTCATGACATAAATGTAGCTAGTTTAAAAAGTAAGAACAGTAAAATACACTCATGTTATGAATGTAGTGGCATATGCAATGCACATCCCGGGTAGATTTTATACTTGTCAAAATAATCATTAGGAATAAATAATGTAAAAGCATCCTTGTCGAATTTACTTAGCAATGCAAACAAGTTTGCCACTGTCAATGTTATCCTCTGCTTGTTTCTTAACCAATTGCTTTTGAGCTTTCCAAGTATTCACCCAACAAATAACTGTTTGGATTTTTTTAAAATAGTGTGTTGCTTAATGTGTCATCTGCATTTTTTTTTTCTTTGGACTTGCTAATGTTGTTCTAGCCAAACCAAAACTTTGAAACTACCGCTCAATGCTAGTGCGTATCTATGTACTCTACTTGCACTAGATAATTGGTTGAGAATCTTGAGATCAGCAAAATAAAATTTTGCCTTGTTGTTACTCAATCCTGGTCCTGAAGTTAAATTTGTAATGATTTTACCTGAATTGATCCCATCTAAGCATTGCCAGCTTTTCCTTTGCTTTCAAACAGATGAGGGTGGTCGTCAATACTCGAGCGAGCATTCCATGGGTTAATGATGACAGAAACAGTTTCTGATAGTATGCAGCATAACTTAACATACTTTTGATGCTAAAGTGGTTTTAGATTGCAATTTTTGGCATGTCCATGAGGTTAATGGTGGGAGATTCTCTTGAGCCATCAGTGGGTTCTTGATTTTGAAGTCACCGTCAAGTCTGCTGCCGCCATACGCATCCCCCTAACATGGGATGACTCTGGGTTTGGGTTTGTAAATTAGTTCTAACTGTAGGAAGGAAATTGTTGTAGTCATTTGATTTCTTTGTTAACGTCTGAATATTCACTAGTGAAATGCTAATGCTTTCTAGGGGTTAAAGAAAGGAGAAAGGCCAATGCTTTTGTAACATTATCTAATTAGCGATTTATTTAGAGATTAATATGTTCGTGTATAAATCCTGTCTAACAAAAAAAAATCATTGATTCAGATAGTGAGGTTAATTGCTTAAACCTCTTAGCACATATGCGTGGTTATCTCTCTCTGTGTTATTTTTTGTCCTTTGTTCTTTTTTCCTCTTGAACCCCATGGACTATATACACACGCACATACAAAACCTGCACAATCATATTATTCTATTACAAGCCCAAACCAGGCCTGGTTATGAAGTCAGTATGTGTGTTGAGCATATTATATACATTGGAGAAATGCTACAGGAATTGTAGCACAACTGACTGCTACCCTTCTAATGTGGAATGACTGCTGTTCTAAAAAGAATCTAGAAGAGGATGATATTGATACAACAGTACTCTTACAAAAGATAGATTAAGACTTGCCCTAGTGGCAAGCCTAGAGATCTTTAATAATAGACCAAACCAAAAGGTCTATTAGAAAAAATAAATCACTAGTGATCTCCCCGCTAAAATAATTTACACAAGGAGAGGTATTTCATCACCTCCTGGATCTTTTTGTAGGTCGCTTCATTTCCTTCACCCCATTTCCATCACTTTCCCTCCTGCGTCTCCCGGTTACTGTAGACGCCTCCACTGTTTTCTTCGGTGGCCTCCCAACGCTCCTCTTTGATAGACTGCCTTCGTCCTTCGTTTGTTTTCTATCGCTGCTCATCCTGTCCTTCCCTTTGTCTTTCTTGCCACTATTGTTCTTCTGCTCACCACCACTGCTTTTTTTATTACCTCCTTTACTGCTACTTTTCTTTGACGTTTCCTGCGGATAATTCTTCTTAATCCTCTTCAAGAAATCTGCTGCGCCTTTCTTCTTCTCCAATGCCAATGCCTCAGCTTTCTTCTTATCACTTTTAACAGTTTCCACCTTGTCGTTTGAAGCTGCTTTGGAACCTGTGAGTATTGTGCTTTGCTTCTTGTTTGGAGTGGCACTGCTGGCGCTGAGGAGCTTGCTGCCTCTTCTAGTGCTTCTTGTACCAGTTTTAGGCTTGGAATCTGGCTTGATGTCCAGCAAACTTTGTTGTTCAAGAACAATTGGCTTCGTCTTGGGAGCTGGTTTTTTGTTGTCGTCGTCCTCATTGTCATCTCGGCTTTCCAGTGGATCAACCTTCTTAGCAAAGCTAGATGAGAGAGAAGACTTGGATGAGATTGAGCTACGTTTGCGACAAACTACAATGGGAGCTGAAGATTTTTGTCTGGCAAGCAATGAATCGGACTTCTCGAGTTCATGTTTTGGTTGGGTGGGAACACTGGCTGTTTTCTGCGTAGAATCAGATTTCTGGGTTTCTTTTTTTATTTCAGCTGAAACAAGGGTGAGCAGTTCGCAAGCGACAAGCCATTCTTGGGAGGATTTGGGGAAGAAAACAATGGCATTGTGGAAGAGAAGTAAAAGGTCTCTGTAGAATGAAAGGGAGCAAGATTTGTAAGAGCCTTGGTCCAGTCTTTCTTGTATTATTCCCAGATCCATATGCTGCTTAATGAGGTTTTTGTAATCCTCTGTTTCCTGCATATTTAGATATATATAAATATATATGTATGTATTGCATCAGTGTCTCTTAATTCATGCAAATCAAACAGAAAAAGTACATGATTAGTAATTTGCTTTAAAAGAAAACAATCCACCAATTCACAAAAGACTTCCATTGTATCTTATTTTGCACAACCAAATAACCCTTTAATTAAAAAAGAAAACATAGAACATTTGACTTTATATAAGATGGTCAAATGATGAAAACGGATATATATGACAGACAGTACACGGTATCAGATCTAATTGATAAATAACCTTTTTTGTAGCCTATCCATCTATTTAATGCTCCACCAAGAATCTCAAATTTTCTTTCCCTTTAAATGAGGGATATGTAAATAGCATTACTGGAAAACAACAGCTCGTTGGCTGATTTGACGAATTTGACCACAATAATTCTTAGTACAAACAAATGATCGTAAGTTCAACTCCCATGGGTGTTTTCATTCTCGCAAAATGAGGGATATGTAAATAGCATTAGTGGAAAACAACAGCTCGTTGGCTGATTTGACGAATTTGACCGCGGTAATCCTTAGTACAAACAGAGGATCGTAAGTTCAACTCCCATAGGTGTTTTCATTCTCGCAAATTGCATCTTACTCAGCCCAACGTGTGCGAATACGTTATCTTCCCGCATTGAACCTTGACCAAGGTCTCAACTTGTCCATAGGGATCGCGGGTCTTTCATGTACCAGTCATTTTCTCAGTTAGCTGTGGGGTGTGGGTTCCACGTTAAAAAACCAACAAAACATTTTTCTTTAATCCTTAAATAAGTTATAACCCAAAACTTTATTCTTTCAAAGACTGAATATTTTGACCAAAACCGCCACACGACGAACACGTACCATTAGCCTAGCTGTCTCGTTAATAAAATCTTTCTTTAATTTTCGTAATTTAAATTTTTTTAAAAATAGTTTTTATTCAATTTTTTCCACATTTAAATAATTATTTGTCTTTTATACCCCTCTCGTGTGTGTTTGGCCAAATAGAGAATTACATAAGACGGAAATCAATTTAACACACGTTTAGGCCTACCAAACAAGAAAACAACGAGATCTGACGCTACAAAGAGTAGTATATTTCATTTAAATCTCTTTTTTAAACAACGGTGGGATCTAATCGGACGGTTATGATAGATACACATGGCAATATGGCATTTGCTTGCTAAGTCTAAAAAAATGAGAATTAATAAAGAAAAATCAATTAATAAAAAGTTAAATTCTTTCTTTTTTTCCGACAAAAAATTTAAATTTTTTTAAAAAAATTGTTTTACCCGAAAAGAAAAGGAAAAAAGAACAGAGAATTGTACCTGGCTTTCGAGGCGGCGCTCAAACAGTGAACCATGTTGAGATGATCTGATCAAATCCAAAACCTGAATCAACGGTTCTGATTTTACAGGCACTGGTTTGACGCTATCACCGGAAACGCTCCTTCTCTTCCTCACCTTCCGCTTCCTCTTGCTTCCTAAACTCGCCGAGCTCTGTACGTCACTGCTGAACTGCGTTACCGAGTCATCTTCTCCCTCCGGTTTCGAGTTCGAACCGCTCATAACCGGCTGAGGCTCCACATGACTGGTCCGAACCGGATCTGGTTCGGACTTGACCATTTCCTTTTGAATTGCTTTCCGGTTCGAACAGGTTGAGTTGGATCCGTTAACAGACCGGTTTTCCCGGTCGGAGTCCTCTCCGGGAATCAACTTCCGGTTCTCGACTCTCACCGGCATCTCCTCTCGCTCTCCACCTTTATCGTCGTCTCTTTTGTCGTTTTCTGATCTCTCTTCTTCCAGATCTGGTTTCTCTCGTATGTTTCCGTTCTCTTCTCGAAATCCCTGCTCTCGTTCTCGCTCTTCCTCCAGTCTCTTCACTTTCGACTGCAAAGACCTAGAATCACAGATCAAACTCCCCGGTCAGATCCAATATATTTAAACAAAAACAATCAATTCAAAAATCCAAAAAAAAAAATCACGAGGAGATTTACAAGATGGAAACATCGTATCGTTGGACCTCTTGTTTCAGCTCGGCAACGCGGAGCTTCCTCAGCTCTTCGAGCCAGGGGACGTCGTCAACCTTTTCCCCTTCCGCCACCAGTTCATCATCCGACTTGGCCGGCGGTGTCGTGAAGCGTCGTTTAAGGTCATGGTACTTGAGTTTACAGTGGTTAGCGGTGGTGAGGATATTCGGGAGAGAGCTCCGGGTCTGAATCTCCATCGAGACGGAGTCCCAGTCCATGTAACCGTGGCGCTTGACGGCGCAGGCCAGCAACAGCTCCTCCCAGGTATTCCATGTTTGGTTTTCGTTTTGGTTTTCCATGATGAAGATTACGACGATTTGGGTGCGTTGGTTGTGTAAATTCTAATTCTATTCCCGTCCCTCCATTTTCGTATTGCTTTTGAAAAAACAAAAAAGTTAAAAAAGAAATTTTTAGGGTTTTATTCCATGTTACGGTTTATATTTATATGAGTTTTTGGCTCGCTTTTTTCTCACAAATCCGAAATATCTTGATTTTCGTATTATTTATTATTTGTGAAATTTTGTTTTTATCCCTGTAGACGATGGAAATTCAAGTTCTTATGTTGTGTTGGATTTCTTTCTATTGACAAAAATACCCCTTAATTTTTGGCAAGCCTTCTTTTATAATTAGGGGTAAAAAAGGGAACTGCTGCCCTATTATGGGTAACAAGAAATACAGGCTGCTAAATGTTGTTAATTAGGTGTGTAGTCTTAGGTTAAGATTAAATTAATTAATTAATTTCAGCACTTTATGCTTGGTCGAATTCATAAACAGCCGAAATTCTCAAATTTACGTGAAATTCAAACTTCATCGACATTTGTACGTTTTGCTAGATCTCAATGTAGCCCCTTACGGGGTCCAAAGATTTGTTAAAAAATTATAAATATGTAGTATTCGGTTTAACGAATTTAATAATATTTTTTTAAGAAAATTGATGTTAAAACACTACCACAACAGACCTGTTGTAAGCCACTCGTAGTAAAATGTATTAGTATGAAATTGGGAAGTTCCTTAAAACTAATATTCATTACTTAACAAGAGTTGGACATGGTCCTTATAATTGCAACTTGAATGAGATGTAAGGTTGGGTTCCATTCTCCACAATCTATTAAAAACAAACTAATTTTGTAAATGACCTATCTCTCTATTGGGTACCATTTCAAAATTTTGATTTGATTCGGTTAAAGATTATTCGAATAAGATATTCTTAATTTTTGACATTAATGGGTCCAATTGGTCTTTTTTTAAGAATTTTAAAAATAAATAAATGGAATTGATTTGAGTGTTAGTACCTAAACTATTAAATTAAACTAAACCCATGTCAAGGAAACTATGAGAAAGTGAGAAAAGCCATGGACAATGCATCTTTTGCTGTGAAAATTCTTGGAGGTGCAATGCAAACAAGAGTTGTTACTAAAATTAGTTGACATTAATGGACCCAATTGAAAAGGATTTATATTTTTGTGGACCAAATTCGTTACAAGTGATTATTTATTCCAAGGAAAAGTCAACCCAGCCCCTAGCTAATTAATACGTGAAAAGGATTCTCTCCAAGAGAAGAGAAGGCTTAAGGGCACTTGCAATGGTAAAGTGTTATTGGGTCAATAAAAATGTTGTCTTTTGCTGATATGGTTATATTATAAAATGTGTTTTGCTTATGTGATTGTATTGGGATAAGTGTTTTGCTGATGTGGATGTATTGGTATTTGGTGTTTTGGTGTAGTTTTGTTGTGAATAATATGAAGGAATGGAATGTTGTTGGCCTCCATGTTGGGTGGGAAGATAAATTGTATAGAAATTTGTGTTTTGTTGATGTGGTTGTATTGAAAGTGTTTTGTTGATGTGACTGTATTAGAATACGTGTTTGACTTGATTTTTTGTGTAATAGATGTGGGACCGGACCAACGTTTTTGTTGGCCCAACAAATCTTAAACCATTGCAGTTGCCCTACAATAACATACGGAAGTAGTTAAGGAGGAAAATAAAAGGGCAAAATAAAATAATTTTTTTATTGTGTGGGCTGGACTTTAGCCCAAATGAGGGCCCAGTATATATATATATATCCACAAAAGCAGGTTTTCTCACACACGGGATCCCGTGTGTGAATTTATTTGCGGGATTGTGTTAATAGCCGCAAGATTCATCCAACGCCCACCATTAGTCAAGACTTCTTTACCCATTTTCACACCTAACCCATCCTTCTAACCCGTTTCCACCTCTGCTTCCCCTGTAAATCTCCATACCCATCTCTTTGTTTGTGCCCAAGACACGATTCTTGTGCGATACCGTCTTTCTCGAGTTCGTCTTTCTCGATCTCCATCGAATCTCCATACCCATCGAAAGCTCTCTCTCACTGAGCTGCAAAGCAAAACAAGGTCGTACTCAATCAACTCAATTCTGCAAATACCCAGAATTCCTCATGCCTAACAAACCCAAAATCCCTAATCAACTCAATCTGCAGAGCAACGCAAGGGCGATGACCCACCAACACCGCAAAATTGTTGCGATTTTCGGAGACGCTTGCCGTCGTAGCAAATCGACACGGTGACTAATGTCATAGTAACATCAGAGAACTGGTTAGGAGTCTATGGAGAAGTGTCGTTCTCCCCTGCTTGTTGACCATCGCCGGCACAGAAGGAGAAAGACGAAATTGAGAAAGAGGAAATCGCGAAAGAAGAAATCGTAGGAGAAGCGGGTCATAAGAATTATGCGGGTCAAAGTTGGGTTAAATTGGGAGTGTTGATTGAGACCGTTAGATGCATCGAACGACCATAAACATCATCCCGCATCTTAAAACAAAAGCGGGATCCCGCGTAAGAGCACCAGCGTCCACAAAAGAGCCCGGTGGATTAGGATTACAGTAGCTAAAAGTCCAGCTCAACATGAATAAAAATACTTCTTTCCCTAATTATCTGTCGCCACATCATCCGTGGGTCCCATTTCGCTTCTTAAATTGCGAAACTTTCGTGGTCAATAGACTCGGAAGTATGTGTCAACTTTTTGAACCGTAGATCACTCCATTGTTTATGGGATAGGTCATGATTATGCCCTTCCTTACAACACCTAATCCGACCATTACCCTGGATATGTTAAGCTTCAGTGAACTAAAACAAAAAAAAGAAGAAACTTTCATTCAATCATTGAACCGTAAAAGCCTAATATCATATTGAAGTTATGATAAAAAAGAGTCTATATTAAGGTTGTACATGGTCAAAATCTACAATTGATCAAATTTTAATAGGACCATCAGTAACCTGGAAAGTTAGAGGAAAAAAAAAAGAGACAATTGTGTTAGAAATCCACACCAAGGATAGCATATTGTGAAAATCCTTGACACCAATGTGGAGCCTATAGATGAACCTCCGACGATAAAGTCAGCGATCTGGCTGAGAGTTTAGAGTTATAATGAGAATTTTAAGTGATGGAGCTTTCAATATAAATACCTTGCGAATGTGGATTCCCACGAAGTGGAAAAGTCTTGTATATTTATAGAAGCTCGGGGGATCCATAATAATGATGAGAGCTATATTAGAGGCACACAGGACGCTGCAGACTAGCGAAAAGTTCGAAATCGCGGCTCGAAGGTGGCTTGAGGTCAGCTCGAGATTGGCTGTAGGCTTGCATATTGTAAAGCTTGCTGTTTGTGTAGAATTGATTTGATTGAGGCGGTATGGCGTGGCGACCGACAACATTCTAGGCCGTGGGTCTGTTAATTCGAGGGCCGCAAGGTTTTGTGCCGTGGGCCTATATTAGTTTGCCTAGGCCGTCGTGGGTTTTTTTAGACTAAAGTTGGGCCGTGAGACACAATAATGTTAATTTTATATGGTGCATAACATGTTGACCCGTGTGGCGTGTGGCCTCTAGCTTGGGCCATGTGCCGGCTGAGCTAGTTTTGAGAATTTAGGACATTGCCATTAAATTGTATCCATATACAAATGGACACCCAGGTGCAACTGAACCCCAGATTCAATATACAATATTTGTTTCGTTGGATTTTTGGTGACGAGGAAACCCAAACACAGCCCACCAGACTTCAACCCAATGATAAATCCACAGATCTTAAAGAGATCTTGCGAGTCATGAATTGTGTATATTCATTAAAAAGGGGTATTTTCATTAAACACAGTAACGCTCAGACAAAAAGATATATTTGGCTTGTGAAAGCAGTTCATTCACTTACCAGTTATATGGCCCAATCTTGGTCCCATGGGAACACTTTTGCATGATACAGAAGATGTAAGTATGCTCCTTAGAAGAAGAAGAAAAACATCAACGAATTCTTGAACAAAAGAAAGATCCAATGTGCAGTGACAGAGTCAACAATGTCTGCATCTCTCACGGATTAGTATGGCGGTTTGTAGAGTGAGATGATGGTTGCTCTCAAAGTTGGCACCATTCACATGGATTCCCGCATTAGACTAGGAAGGTCCCTGTCAATTCATCTTTGCTTCTGGAGCTATATTTATTCGATCCTTCTCCTTCTAGGTTCATAGGAAAATCCACCATCCACATCTGAAAGTCCTACTTCAGTTCTTCTCCTTGAAGATGAAGGTGCATAATTGGAACTGATTCTCATTGTATCCTCCGAATCTGAAACTGTCAGTAAATCAGTTTGTATAATGGAAGATGAAGAAGATGGAAAATTTTATTGCATTGTTTAGACCTGAGGCTGTCGACATATCAGTTTGTATCCTGGAAGATGAAGACATTGCAGCACTACCATTGATTTCTACGGTATTTGTTGCATGGTTGTCCACGATAATGTGTGCAGCAGTCGCAGCAGCCTCTGGGCTTGACATGTACGAAGCAGAAGGGGGAACTGTAGAGTCAATTTCTTCAGCTGTTTCATGAGTTCCATTTCCAGGTTGACCAACACTGATAATGTGGGAAAGTGAATCGGTGTCAACATGTAGACGACGTCGATGTCTCCTTCGGCCATGGGTGTTAATATATGCCTCAAGGTCCTCTACTAATCTTTCTGCTGAATCTGTAGCTGAGTTTAAGGCAGAAGAAAGGGAAGCAGCTCCTTGCAATAACAGTCTTGAAGCTTGAAGGGAACGGTGGCGCTGATTGCCTTCTATTGCTATAGCTGGCAACATTTGGGAAGCATGAGATTGACTACTCAAAATGTTACTTCTTTCTTCAGGGACATGTCCATTAAGATCCTCTTGTTGATGAATTCGTTCCTGCACTGCATCAACAATATTTTCTCGCACGACTGTCACCTCAACTGGAGCAGAGAATGTGCCACGATTAAGGAGTTGCTGCCTCAAAGTCTCAGTCCTGTTGGCACGAGGCCTCGGAGGAACTATCAATCCTGACTCCTCCAACTTGGAACTGGAGGTACCATCACCATTCCCGTTTCCGTAAATAGGAGTAATGCCTGTGTCTGTCACCTCTCCATTACATGCGGGACATTCCTTCACATTTGAGTAAGCATATGGCAACTGATAGAAGCATGGCCAACAAAACAAATGCCCACAACATGTCAGTATAGGATCTTTTGGAATGTCCAAGCATATATGACAATCAAAGAATCCATCGCGATCATTTGCAGCCTTCCTATCATCCATATCTGTAGCCAAAGCCCTAGCGATCAAAAAAGTATTACCATATTGTTTTCCATTTCTTCCATATGGAACCATTCTTTCATGAACAGAAACACTGTCCTCTGCAGTAATCGGTCCATTACCATCCTGAACTTCAGGTGCAGCAGAGACCACAGAAATGTCCACTTCTTGATCAGTACTTTGTGGGTGTCTCCACCTCTGGTGCCACCTAGCCCTGGAGGTGACCGCTTCAAGTCGTCTGATACGTTCTTCAATCCGCCCATGAGCAGTTTCTAGATCATTAATTAAAGAACCTAACCCTAACATTGAACCATGAGAAGGCTCCAGAGGTTCTTGGTTCAAATCAAGATCCATTTTCTCTTTCTTACTTATCCCACGCCAAAAAATACCCTAATCCAAGTCCAAGTTTGTCTTTTTGAAAAAATAAAAGCCAAAGAAAAATCAGGAGAAAGTTTCACATACCAAAAATTGCCCAAATATCCCCTTCCCTGCCAAAAAATCTTCAACTCAAAAGACTCTGCATCCAGAACTGCATTTAATTTTTCTTTAGTCATTCTGCACTTTCTTTTTGGGCATATCATAATAATATAATATTAACATTTCACAAATAGCATATTATTCTTTAGTTATTGACATCGTAACTTCTAAAAAAAATCAAAACATCTATAACAAGTTAGATACAAGAAATAGAGATAAAAATATTTATAAGCTAGCTAAGACATGAGAAGGGAAAATTAACGACCTAAATCGTATAAAATGCATCAAAGATACAGATGTAGAGTTTTGGTTAAGGAAGTATCCAAGGTAAGATATCTTGGTGTGTGTTGTTTATGGATAACATAGTTTTAGTGGTTGAGACAATATTGAGAGTTAACTCAAAGCTTGAGATGTGGGGGCAAGTCTTAAAGGCTAAATGATTTAAATTAAGTGGGATTAAAATATAATATGTGAAATATCACTTTAGTAAGAGCATATAAGGGAACGAACAAACGATCAAATTACATTTGAGAGAAACAACAAAAAAATAAGGTTTTTAAATAAATTGGCTCGATTTTTCAAGATATCAAATAAAGATGATGTTAATAGGCTTAAGAATGGGTGGATGAAGTGGAGAAGTGCATCCAGGATTTTATGCGACCAAAGGATTCCTCAAAATTTTATCGGTTAGTTATACGACCCACACGGTGATGTATGGTTTTGAGTGTTGGGCTATTAAAAGACAACATATTCAAACCATGCATGTAGCAGAAGAAACATGCATCATCGTAGGTTGTATAACCGACCTAAAACATGAATGTAATAGAAATGCAAATCCTTAGTTGGATGTGTGGCCACACGAAGGAATATATGATAAGAAATGAAACTATTATATTTAAGGTAGCAATCTCACCAATTGAAAATAAGTTACAAGAAAAACGTTGGTATGAACATATAAAACATAGAGATGATGGTGCGACGATAAGGATAATCGAGAGAATTTGATGAAAGTATGATTCTCGATATAAATTAATGACAAAAATGAATACACGTAGTGAATTCCCGTTGATTTTTTCTCATACATTTATGTATCCGATCCCAAACTTTTGGGATAAAGTATCAGTCCTCTCGGATAATGATGATGATCAAAGCATCTATAATGTATTTTACTGCTGAATTCCAATGGCAACAGAAATTTTCTCTACAGTAACCAACTTCCAAGCAGACGCTAGCTAAGTTAACGATAGAACATCTCATACCCAGAGATGAAATTGCAATTTCCATTGACGAGCACCACATTTTTCACACAAGGGAATCCGACTATTAGGGTTTTGGGGACCCAGTCAAAAGAATGAAAATTGAGACTAATAATCACAAATTAAAGCATATCAAGAATAGCACTCGATCATTTGACATTGGAAATTCCATAGTAGAGTGAATATTAATTCCTCGAAACTTTTCGGTGACGCCGATATGAAAAAGAAAAACATTGATTCCCAATATTTCAAAGGCGCACAAGTTTCAGTGTTTTCGTTCAGAGAAGTACACGATCATACATAACAAAGAAATAAAAAAAAGAGATGATCATAAACATAAGAAGAACGAATAACCTGTGTAGAGAGATCATCTTTGGATCCGATTCTGGAACTGCAATTCGATTTCGCTTATCAGAGAGAAGGAGGGAGGCGCGAAACTGTTAAAAAAGAAGAAGGTGTAAATTAATTTAGGTAATAAAAATGCCTTCCGAATATATTTAGGTTCTTTCTTGCCTAGTGCGAGCGCTCCACACGACGTCGTTCCGCATTTATTTTTTGTTTTTCTCCCCTGTTTTTTGTTTTCCAAAAAAGTCATATTACTTTTTGGCATAAGATTTATTTGTTCAAATTTTAGGTAGATTGACTTTGTTTCACACAATTTGATAATTTGGTTTCATTATTTTATTTTATCACCACCGCTTTGGTTAGCTACCCACCCACCGGATAATTGGGTGCTAAACTTCAGGGCACATGGAAGACTGCACAACCCCCATAGATCAGTCGATACATGTGTCCATTCTTGTGTAGCATTCAACATTGCCATGTACCTGGAACTTGAAGTTGCCCCTTGAATTGTTGAAGCTTTGTTTGGCATCATTCTAATGGCACGTACTTTTGCAAGACTTTTCCTTATTCCAGCAACACAAGGCAGTGATGTATTTCCATAGAAACTCACCTCAAAGCCAACTTCAGGGTTGTTTTCAATGGGACTACGTCCACCCATTTCTTGTGGCAGAACACGTCTCCTGCTTGCACCCACTTTATCAGAAAATAAACTAGTTCTATTGAGAAAATAGATATGGATAAAAAATGTACCTTTAGTCTATCAAATATAAAGCACCATCTTCTTACATTGAACCCTCCAATATCCATCAACAACTTTCTTAGAAACCATTCTCATGAATCTCCATTCTCCCTTTCTACCACTGCCATGCTATAGGCACGATTCCATTGCAACCATCTTGAGGAACTGCATTTGTCCTCCATATGATGTTTTCAAAAAACAACCATCTAAATCAATTAAAGGTCTACATCCAGCTAGAAAACCATCTCTAGGAGGGGCCAAGCACATGTAATATTCTTTTGAACACAGCTGGGTCTTCAGGTCTGTCCCTATCCACCAGAATGTTGCATGTGCTACCTACATTGGTCCTCAAAATCTCAGTCATGTAACTTCTTAATTTACCATATTGTTCTTAATGCTTCCCATCGATGATTTCTAGTGTTTTCTTCTTTGCTCTATGGGGGAAGGTGACCTTGGTGACCTTTATGTTGGCTCCAACACATGGGATCCACTTGTACCACACTCACAACTACATAAAAAATCAATATTGGGTTCCACCTCTATTATAAAAAAATCAAGCCAGTAAATTTACATCAACGTATCAATACATTTTATTAATCCAGTCACATCAGTAAAACATGTATTCCAATACTATTTGTTGTGCGGAGTAAAAATTTACCATTGCAATTGCTAATTCATTTCTCTCTTTGCGGGTTAAGATTAACCAATCTCTTTAAATTACTACTGTAAAGACAGAAAACGACATTTCAACAATTATTAATTATATTAATTATTATTAGAATAATAATAATGGATGGATAGATAGTGGGCAAAATATGATTAGACGATTATGCCCCTACAGGTGTTGGCAATGGGACACTAGTAGTCTTTTGTCCTTGTATTGAATTTTGTCCTCTTCTGTTTGCATGACATATATGTGCCACGTAGTACTCAACCAGAGTCTTCATTAGCAATCTTTATCACAACCATTTTTTATTGTTATCAGTATATATTCTTCGATGGTTCTCCCAACAAGAGCCCCTAAAATTTGTTCTTCTTGCGTAAACATCCCTTTTATAACAAATAACGATATCATACAAATTTAAACTTCTTATATGTGCCGTTAGATTCAAGTGTACAAAATTTTTTCATTTGACGACAAGTAATCTTTAATATTCCTCAAAACTAACTCCTGTTTCAAGGACGTCACAAGAGCTGAGATCGAGGATAGGATGCTCCCCTACAAACCGAGCACTATCCTGCATAAGGTAGTACAAAAGCTAGGAAGGGCTCGACGTTTGTGCTCGGGGGACCTTCTCGACGCTAAAATAAGTATATAGTAAAAAAGGGAGAGTGCTCTCGATCGAAACTCTCTTCTCCCAAATTCTTATTATGTATGTCTGAGTGCAAGAGTTGAGAATCTAGCATGTATCTTGTACATGTGGTGGATGATCCCCTCTCTTTATATAAGCTTGAAGATGTCAATAATGGGAAATCATGGGTCTCTACATTAACCGCTGAGATTGTGGGTGAGTACATGGGTTAGTGGACCCAACATTTACTCCACTTGTAATTGACCTCTTTATGAGCTCTAGATTGTGGGCGTGCTTTCATACCGAGCATACATGCTCGGTGGGATTCCGGGGGAGGCTCATCAATCATGTCGAGGTGCTCTTCTCCTCTCCCTCTATGTAAGCTCTTATGGACTCTTGGTCCTCTCGTTGACTCTTGGTCCTCTTGTGGACTATTGGCCCTCTCGTAAACTCTTAGTCTTCGGGATAATGAGTGTGTGCTCAGATGAAACACTCAGAGGTACTCTTCGGTCTTGTCGAGGAGCTTTCCTCCTCACTTTCTTGAATGCTCATATGATGTTGTTCACCTCTCAATGACACGTGTTGAGACAAGTGTCATGTTTTCATTGGAGGTTATTTTGGGTATCATCAAATATAAATGCGATTTCTATGTGTGTTGTTTATTTGTTGACATGTATATATATATATGTACATCCAAATTGTAGAGTATATTTTATACATGGTAATGATAGATGACTTATACCCTAAAATCTACATTTATTATTATAAGGTACTCTTAAGAAAACATTTGGTGGCTCAAATTAAACCACTACAGGGTCTGTACTGTGCAATATATTTTCTACTTTAGGTTCAATTTAATTAATTTTAATGTTTTTAAACAAATTACCAAAAAAAATACAATATTTTTATGGTATGGATTACAATGATGTATATTTCGTAGGAAAAAACTAAATTTATTGACAAATAAAACAAGTTAAATAGGTGTTTGATCCAACACTACATAATGTTTCATATTTGTATTAATATTTTATTATCGAATTTATTTTTTTGCCTATAAAAAATACATCATTGGAATTTATACCACAAAAACTTTGTATTCATTATTTTTTGGTAGTTATTTAAAAGAATTAAGGTTCAAATTAAACGACTCTAGGGTTTTTTATTTTTATTTTCTGTAAATATGAATGATTAATTGCTTAACTTATTGTGTTTTATAAGGATTTTTTTTTTTTGTTGATAAGTGTTTTATAAGGATATTTAAAGAATACAAAAAGTCGGCTAAAGAAAAATACTAGTGTGAAACGGCGCCGAAGCAAAAACAAAAAACGGCTAATTTTTTTTATAACACCTTGGCTCATTATTTAAATTTTAAAAGTTAAAAAGCTAGCGTTACCCTTCTCTAAACCCGATAGCGTAAAACGGCATCGCATGAAACCCTCACCGCCTCGTAACGGTCATATCAAAATGCCTAATAAAATCTTTCACTCGTCACTCACTCGCAAGAGAACACACAAACAGGATACCTAGGAAAACCCTGTGAAGGAAGTCAATCGGAGACGGCCAGCCATATACTATCTCTGATTCCGAGTAAGGAGGCTTTGGCTTTTTTCAATATTTTCTTCGCTCTTTCAGCCCAATCAGATCCCGATTCCATTCTTGTCTTTCCTTTGCAGGGTTCTTTGCCACCACGTCCCCTTCTCCATCTGTTTTTCGTTCGTCGCCGGACGCGTATTACCGACACAAACCATTGTGTCTTGGGCTAGACGATTTAGCTGTTAGGGTTTTTTTGGTTTGTCTCTCTGTTTCTTTCTAATTTGATCAATCTTGTTTTTTTATTAGGGCTTCGTGTTAATGTAAACATGCATCGGGTGTTGTCACGTATAAAGATGTTTGGGGTTTTTGTGTTTTCTCGCCTTGTTTTTTGAATTTTTATAACTGGGTTTTATTAGGGTTTGCCTATTCTATACGTTCGTGAGTTTAGGATTTCTTTTCGCTTTTCAATCTCTCTCTCTTTACTAGTATCTGTTTATGCTATTGAAGGTGGTTAAGTTTGAGGGTCTGTGGCTTTCTTGGTTTGCTTCAGTGTGGCTTGGCTTGGTTTAGGCATGGGTGGTTATTGCACGAATAAAATTGACAGTTCAAGTCGAAAGTTTGATAATTGAGTTTTTTTGGGGGTTTTTTAAGAATACTTCTGTGCGTTTTAGTTTTCTTTTTTTGATTTTTATTTATCTTTCCTTTTTTCTGAAAAAAACCTGACAATCTGTTTATGATATTTCGAAGGTGGTTAATTTGGAGTTTTTGTTTCAAGATTGGCTCTGCTCTGCTTGGTTCAGGTAACGGTGGTTCCTTTATGAATCAAACTGAGAATTACATTATGCTGCAGGTGAAAATATACAGATGCTGGAGTTTTGGTAATTGGGTTTTTTTAGGTTTTGGATTTTTTATACTCTTGTTTTTGTTTTGAGATTTGCTTGGCTCTGTTTAGGCAAGGGGTTCCTTACATGAATATGGTGAGAATTTGTTTCTTCAAAAACATCAGAAGTCAATAGCCAAAGATAATTAGGTTGAAATAGTGTTTGGCCCCTTTTTTTTTTAAAAAAAAATTTACTTCTTAAATTTTTAGATTTCCTTTTATTTTATGATCTCTCTTAATTTGTTTATGTACCCTGACAATCAGTTTTTGATACTGAAGGTGGTTAAGTTGAACTTTTTGATATTAAAACTGTTTCGGTTTTTGGGTTTTTCTCTTTGTATTTGGAATTTTGATACTCAGGTTTTTTTTAGTGTTTTGACTTTTTTTTTTTGGACCTTTTAAGTTTTAACTTTCTGTTTGATCTTTAATTTTTTATTCTCAGTTTTTTTTTCTTCTAATCCCTACAATCAGTTTACGAAATTAATCCCTAAAATTAGTTTATGATTTTTATTCTCTGTTTTTTGAGATTTTCTTGGCTTTGCTGTATTTTGTTTGGTGTGGCTTGGTTTGATTTAGGCAAGGGTGATTCCTTGTATGAATAAAACTGAGAATTTCATTCTGCAAAAAACATGCAAAGCTGTTGTCATGAAACCAATGAAATTGTTTGGGTTTTTGAGTTTATTTTTCTTCTTTGTATTTGGAATTTTGATGATCAGTTTTTTTAGTGTTCTGCTTGTTTTTTAATACCTTTTGAGCTTTAGCTCTCTCTTTTGATAATCAGGTTTTTTTTGAGTTTCTGTTTCGTGATTTTCTTGGCTTTGCTGTATTTTGTTTGGTGCGGCTTTGGTTTGGTTTAGGCAAGGGTGATTCCTTGTATGAATAAAACTGAGAATTTCATTCTGCAAAATACATGCAAAGCTGTTGTCATGAAACCAATGAAATTGTTTGGGTTTTTGAGTTTATTTTTCTTCTTTGTATTTGGAATTTTGATGATCAGTTTTTTTAGTGTTCTGCTTGTTTTTTAATACCTTTTGAGCTTTAGCTCTCTCTTTTGATAATCAGGTTTTTTTTTGAGCTTCTGTTTCGTGATTTTCTTGGCTTTGCTGTATTTTGTTTGGTGCTGCTTTGGTTTGGTTTAGGCAAGGGTGATTCCTTGTATGAATAAAACAGAGAATTTCATTCTGCAAAAAACATGCAAAGCAGTCGTCACGAAATCAATAATATTGTTTGGTTTTTGAGTTTTTTTCCTCTTTGTATTCTGAATTTTGATAATCAGTGTTTTTTTTTAGTGTTTTGCTTTTTTTTCTTTTTTTTTTCCCAATACCTTTTGACCTTTAGCTCTCTCTTTTGGTAATCAGATTTTTTGGAGTTTCTATTTTGAGATTTTCTGGCTTTGCTGTATTTTGTTTGGTGTGGCTTGGTTTGGTTTAGGCAAGGGTGATTCCTTGTATGAATAAAACTGAGAATTTCATTCTGCAAAAAACATGCAAAACTGTTGTCATGAAACCAATGAAATTGTTTGGGTTTTTGAGTTTATTTTTCTTCTTTGTATTTGGAATTTTGATGATCACTTTTTTTTTTTTTTTAGTGTTCTGCTTTTTTGTTTTCAATACCTTTTGAGCTTTAGCTCTCCCTTTTGATAATCAGGTTTTTTGGAGTTTCTGTTTCAAGATTTTCTGGGCTTTGCTGTATTTTGTTTGGTGTGGCTTGGTTTGGTTTATGCAAGGGTGATTCCTTGCATGAATAAAACTGAGAGTTTCATTCTGCAAAAAACATGCAAAGCAGTCGTCACGAAACCAATAAAATTGTTTGGTTTTTTGAGTTTTTTTTCCTCTTTGTATTCGGAATTTTGATAATCAGTTTTTTTTTTAGTGTTCTGCTTTTTTTTTTCAGTACCTTTTGAGCTTTAGCTCTCTCTTTTGGTAATCAGATTTTTTGGACTTTCTATTTTGAGATTTTCTTGGCTTTGCTGTATTTTGTTTGGTGTGGCTTGGTTTGGTTTAGGCAAGGGTGATTCCTTGTATGAATAAAACTGAGAATTTCATTCTGCAAAAAAATGCAAAGCTGATGTCACGAAACGAAACCAATGAAATTGTTTGGGTTTTTGAGTTTATTTTTCTTCTTTGTATTTGGAATTTTGACGATCAATTTTTTTTTTTTTTTAGTGTTCTGATTTTTTGTTTTCAATACCTTTTGAGCTTTAGCTCTCTCTTTTGATAATCAGGTTTTTTGGAGTTTCTGTTTTGAGATTTTCTGGGCTTTGCTGTATTTTGTTTGGTGTGGCCTGGTTTGGTTTATGCAAGGGTGATTCCTTGCATGAATAAAACTGAGAATTTCATTCTGCAAAAAACATGCAAAGCAGTCATCACGAAACCAATAAAATTGTTTGGTTTTTTGAGTTTTTTTCCTCTTTGTATTCGGAATTTTGATAATCAGTTTTTTTTTAGTGTTCTGCTTTTTTTCTTCAATACCTTTTGAGCTTTAGCTCTCTCTTTTGGTAATCAGATTTTTTGGAGTTTCTATTTTGAAATTTTCTTGGCTTTGCTGTATTTTGTTTGGTGTGGCTTGGTTTGGTTTAGGCAAGGGTGATTCCTTGTATGAATAAAACTGAGAATTTCATTCTGCAAAAAACATGCAAAGCAGTCGTCACGAAACCAATGAAATTGTTTGGGTTTTTGAGTTTATTTTTCTTCTTTGTATTTGGAATTTTGATGATCAGTTTTTTTTTTTAGTGTTCTGCTTTTTTGTTTTCAATACCTTTTGAGCTTTAGCTCTCTCTTTTGATAATCAGGTTTTTTGGAGTTTCTGTTTTGAGATTTTCTGGGCTTTGCTGTATTTTGTTTGGTGTGGCTTGGTTTGGTTTAGGTAAGGGTGATTCCTTGCATGAATAAAATTGAGAATTTCATTCTGCAAAAAACTTGCAAAGCTATTGTCACGAAACCAATGAAATTGTTTGGGTGTTTGAGTTTATTTTTCTTCGTTGTATTTGGAATTTTGATGATCCGTTTTTTTGGTGTTCTGCTTGTTTTTTAATACCTTTTGAGCTTTAGCTCTCTCTTTTGATAATCTGGTTTTTTTTTGAGTCTGTGTTTCGTGATTTTCTTTGCTTTGCTGTATTTTGTTTGATCTGGTTTGGTTTGGTTTAGGCAAGGGTGGTTTCCTTGCATGAATAAAACTGAGACTTTGATTCTGCAAAAAACATGCAAAGCTGTTGTCACGTAACCAATAAAACTGTTTGGGTTTTCGACTTTTTGTCTTTGTTTTCGATATTTTCATAATCAATTTTTTTTAGTGTTCTGCTGTTTCTTTCAATACCTTTTGAGCTTTTATCTCCCTCTTTTGATAATCAGTTTTTTTGGAGTTTCTGTTTCGAGATTTTCTTGGCTTTGCTGTATTTTGTTTGGTGCATCTTGGTTTGGTTTAGGCAAGGGTGGTTCCTTGCATGAATAAAACTGAGACTTTCATTCTGCAAAAAACATGCAAGGCTGGTTGTCACGAAACCAATAAAACTGTTTGGATTTTTGAGTTTTTCTCTTTGTATTCGGAATTTTGATAATCTGGTTTTTCTTAGCGTCCTGCTTTTTTTTATAATACCTTTTAAGTTTTAGCCTTTTATTTTTATTCTCTCTCCGTTTTTATTCTAATCTCAACTATCAGTTTATGATATTGAATGTTCTTAAACTGGAGTTTTTGTTTTAAGATGACTCAGCTTTTCTTGGTGTGGTTTGGTCTGGCTTGGCTTTGTTTAGGCAACAGGTGGTTGGTTCCTTGCGTGAACAAAATTGAGACTTTAATTCTGCTTATGTTTGATATCATTTTCTGAACTTAATTGGATATTGTAATTGCTGTACTGCCCACTAGTTTAAGAATCAATATGTGACTTTTCCTAGGACCTAATTAAAAGATGAATCTTGTTGTTCAACAATACTCAGCTTTTCTTTGTGTGGTTTGGTCTGGCTTGGCTTTGTTTAGGCAACGGGTGGTCCCTTGTGTGAACAAAATTGAGAATTTCATTCTGCTTATGTTTGATATCATTTTCTGAACGTAATTGGATATTGTAATTGCTATACTGCCACTAGTTTAAGAATCAATATGTGACTTTTCCTAGGACCTAATTAAAAAATGGATTTTGACGTTCAAAAGATGGATCTTGTTGGTCAACAATACTCATCTTTTCTTTGAGAATTTCATTATGCTTATGTTCGATATCATTTTCTGAACTTAATTGGATATTGTAATTGCTATACTGCCACTAGTTTAAGAATCATTATGTGACTTTTTCCTAATTGAAAAATTGATTTTGATGTTCAAAAGATGGATTTTGTTGTTCAATACATAAGTTTTCTAGTTGAAAAATGGATTGCTTATGTTCGTTCATAGTATTGTTATCATTTATAATAAATTATAAGAAATTTAATTTTTTAGTTGATAAGTACTTCTTGACTAAGAATTTATGGCACCAGTGATATAAAAGGAAAATACAAGGTTTTCCTAGCATTTGCAATTGCTTATTGCTGCCACCTTTCTATTTGCGTTGCTTTTGTATTTGCGTCTTATATAATCCTTTGTAAAACGAGAGCAGCAGAGGAGATCAGATGATTGCTAAACGAGTAATTGGAGAAAGTGGCCTGAGGTAAAATAAAAGGAAACAAGTTGAAATAATCTATAAAGCTTTTTGTTTGTATATGGTGTAGTTTCTAATTCTGATAATTGAATTTTCTCAAACTCTATCCAAGGCTATTCATGGATACGACTCAGCCCTTGAATCTTAAAATCATTGCGAGTGTAGCCATTTAGTTAGAGTTGGTAAGAGTCTCTAAAATCTAAAGCAGTGCTTTAATAGGGTGTTTTGACTGCTTTTAGAGAAGAGGGAGGAGGGGGTCAACTGCAGATGTTGGGGGCTGACATTCAGATGATCACAAAAGATAATGATTGTCATGTTTGTTCTACTTTTTGTTTTGGACCGTGGTATGAATTTCTTCAATCTCTCTCTTGTGTAGCGTGGACAGAATCACCTGCTCATAGTGGGGTGATTCTGGTTTCAAATGGACACGCTATAGTGGTCTGTCACCAAGTTTCTCTGTAAATCGTCTTGCATTGCCTTTGTGAGGGCCATTATGGGATGACTTGGGTTGTTATCTGTCAGCCAAGTTTCTAACTTATGGTTTTTCATGGTTCACTGATAAAGAAAAATACAAGGTTTTATAGAAGTACCGTTATATTAATCTCTCTCTCTTTATGTGCTCTGATGCCTCTTGCTTATTCTTTAATTATCTGATGCTTCATTCTCTTCTTTATTTGTTTCGATGGTTCTATCAATCTAATTTTTATTTGCAGCATGTTTCTTTACACAGGCTTGGTATAGGAGAGAGATTAATACAAAGAATGACTTGAACATGTCGGAGGATGCAGAGGTCACATTTGGGGGAAATAGACCTATAGATAGTGAACAGAAAGAAATTGTTCACCAATGTCCATAAATAGCAGCAAAACAGTTCCACATAGCAAACTTGGTGTTGTTGCCATTTGTGGTTTGTGATATGAACTTTCCTGTCTGGTGTGTTTTTTTCAAGCAAGGGAAATGTTACTTGGTCAATTCCGTAGTATTTTGTCTTCAGGTTACCTTTTGTTTGTCATCTCATATCTATATATCTATAATCCAGTGCTTTTTTCGTTTGAGTTTGGTGTATTTTTTTGGTTTCCTTTTCTTTTTCTTATTCCTTATGCAGCGAAGAAGAATGGCATGGAGATATCTATACTGATTGTCGCTTGCATCTCCAACTTTTTTTTAGATTCAATTTGACCTTTTCTTTGGTTACTAATTTGCTTTGATGGCTGACTGGCTGCAAGCAGATGAGGTTAACAGCTATTTGCAGGTAAGTAGTGTCCCTTCTCAAGAGAATTGAATTGGTCAATACATCGCCTTTGTTAAGGTACAGGTTTTCCGGACCCTGCTATATTTGAATATGGTCTTTTGGATTTTGAACTTACTGTTGTTTAATTCTTGGAATACATGGCTACCCTTGGAAGAACTTGGTTGGGAACCCACCCAATGCCTCCAGAGTTTTGGATCCTCCCTTCAGGTCTTACAATGCATCCAGATGGGTGAATTTTTTTCGTTTCTCTAAAGCAAAAATACTACAAAGTGGTAATTAATTGGTTATAAAGGATACAAATCAAAGACACTCTCATGGACAATATATATTTGTTGGGTTCCCTTTCTTTTTCAGCTTTAGTCATGTTCGTGTTAACTACTACATTGTTCTGGTGTTTCAGGGCAATGTTCATTTAAGAACTGAAGAGGGTACAGTGTTTTGGTGGGTGTTGATTGATATTACATGGAAGTTACAAATGTTACAAATGTTCTCCTGAAGATCAATGCAAAGGTAAGTCATATAAGGATGAGTTAGCAGACTTCTTTCATTGTTTGTTACATTTATTTCATGGTTGAGGGGGTATGGTTGTCCTTATTATTACAGATTTTGAATCCCTGATTACTTATTAGGGGCCAACTGGGAAGGAGCATATTGATGTTCAAGGAGACATAGCTTATGATGTTATGATGTTGTGCCTGAAGTAATTAGATCTTCCTTTTCCTTGGTTTCTTATCACAAGTATCAAATAGTGTTTCTGAATTTTTGGTTTGTGTTACCTTCAAAACTTTTGTCCAGACTACGAGTCCTGTTGAAGAGTTGATCAAAGTGTGGCCTGCAATACAACTCTCCTTCAAAGGAATTGTAGTTTCCAAGCTGCAGAGACATTCATCTGTCAATAGAATTGTGCAGAACGTATATACTTTTTGGTAAATCATTTTCTCTGACTATTAAATCATTTACAAGTTACGATATAATTCCAGTTATTGCTTGACTAATGAATCCATGATATGCCTGTCTTTGTTTTTCTGAAATTTAGCATTTGAATTTCTTCCAGTGAGGTTTAGCCTACGGGATATTCGTTTGGATGCAAGTGTATTTTTTTCCTCAATCTAAGCCAAATGCGGTGATAGTTTGTAAATTTATGATGTACTGCATGAGTTGAGAGTGATTTGGAATAGAGATTATAAAAAGTCACATTGTGTTCATAGCATGGTTTATGTCCATCAAATTGATGTTTATGGCTTCACCTGTACATCTCCCGCGGGTGATTGGGGTAATTTGTGCTTGCTTTCTCTCCTTGCAGATGAAGAAAGAAGAGATTTGGGAGAGGCAACAGCAAAAGCTTCATTCGGCGAGTTCGTCAAGAAAAAGAGGTAACTTCCAATTGCTCTTCCAACTCTCTCTGTTTCTTTGTCGTCCTGCAAGAACTGTTGTGATTAGAAGCAAAATATTTGCATGCTTTGATTTAAATGGGTCTTCAGACAGCCTTTTTCAAGAAGACGCTATTGATGGGGTCATTTCTGGGCTAAACAGCTGAGTCTGTTGCCCATCCTTGGCAACAGTTTTTTTAGATTCCATTCTCATGTTATAATTGACTTATGATTTTGGTAAGCAAGCAAATAGTTTTGACCTCCTGTGCATTTAACACGCCTATGTCATGTACATTTGCAAAGTATATTCAAGGAATTGACTACCACCAAGATTGTCTAAGTCACAAAACCTGTAATTTTTTTCCCATGTAATGCTTTTCCTTATATTTGCGATTCATACAGAACTTCTGTCGTCCTGAACCAGATTACCTCTTCACCCGCACCACCTGCAGCAACAGCTGCGGGTCCAAAACTAGTTATAACGTACAATCATAGTGTTTGTTTGCTTCACTGAACAGTTCAAATCTTTTTCGCTTGAAAATCTTCAGACCAGTTGTTCTTTCACTTTGCACTCTTGAGTGTTCTCTATTCTCGTCTTTAAAAATGCAATTGGATATGGTGGATGGTCCAACCTTTACCATTTCTCTTGTAAAGTTCAGATAGAATGCCTCTATTTGTACTGCTCTTGTTAATTGGTAGGTCTCCTTCCCATTTGATTACATATTTTGCTAATTGATCTTCAGCGTCATAGTTTATGTTTTTGCATTAATCTCTTGGAAAGCATTTGTTACATATAATATACTAACTACATATTTTTTTGTCCAAACTCAGGTGTTCTTGCTCATATTTTAAATTGTTTGTATCTATAGCCAAATCCATGGCTTACAAAATTTCGTATAGATTTGAGTGTCAGACCTACGTGTTTTACACTATAAGGTACATTATTTAATTAAGATGTGGTGGGATATAATTCTTGCTGGTGGATATTGAATATTGAATTTCTTGACTATTAAGCTGATAAAGTGAGGGCTATGGTTTCACAATATTATTTAATTAAGATGTGGTGGGGTATAAATCTAGCAGGTGGATACTGAATATTGAATTTCTCGAATATTAAGCTGATAAAGTGAGGGCTATGGTTTCAGATTCTGAAATTCCTCAAGATTTCTTGGTCCATAAGGAAGAACCTCATGCCATGGTATGAACTGTCATGATTTTTTTACAACATTATAAACTCCTTTATGAATTCCGCTGAAAAGATACAAAATCCAGAGTTTTGATTATCGAGTTTTGTTAGGGTTTGGCTTTTTCATACTTTTGTTTTTTCATTTTGGGATTGACTCAGCTTTTTCATACTTTTGCATGAGAATTTCATTCTGCCAAGAAGATACAAAATCTGAAACTTTGATAGTCAGGTTTAATTAGGGTTTGGCTTATAATAATTATATGAGTTTTGGGTTTCTTTCTTTAGTTTTATTCTCTCTTTATTGGATTTTTTTCCAATCTGGACGCTCCGTTTATAATATTGAATGTGGTTAAGTTAGAGTTGTTGCTTCGAGATTGGCTCAGTGTTGCTTGTTTTGGTTCATTGGGGCTTATCTTGGTTTAGGCAAGGGTAGTTCCTTGCATGAATAAAATTGTGAATTTCTTTCTACCACAAAGCTGTTGCTGTTGTCATGGAACAAATAAAGTTCTTTGGGTTTTTGTTCTCTCTTTGTTTTTGGAATTTTCATAAGTGGGTTCTATTATGGTTTGGCTTTTTTATACTTCTGTGAGTTTTGGGTTTCTTTTTATTTTTATTCTCCTTTTTGATTTTTTTTTTCTTCTTGACAATTAGTTTATGACATTGAAGGTGGTTCAGTTGGATTTTTTTGTATCTGAGATTGGCTTTGGCTTTGTTTGTTTTGGATCGGTATTGCCTGGCTTGGTTTAGGCAATGGTGTTTCCTTTCACAATCAAAACTGAGAATTTCATTCTGCCAAAAACATCTGATGCAAAGCCGTTGTCACATAACGAAGAAAGCTGTTTGGGTTTTTATATTTTTTTTTCTTCTTTTTATGTTATTTTGATAATTGGCTTTGGGCTAGGTTTGGTTGGCTTGTTGTAGGCTAGTCTTGCTTACCTGATTAACACTGGGAATTTCGTTCTGTCAAAAACATGTACATACTGTGATTGATTGCATCTATTGGAATTATGATAACTCTATGCTTTGTAACTGCCATTAGAATAAATGAAACACTGTTAACAACTGTGGGATATACGATACTGGTTTAAAGGTGGTTGTGGGAGCAACCAGTCTTGATAGGGTGAGGTTCAAGTGAAATTTTGTAAAAGAAAGTGGGTCATAATACAAAATTCAGAAGTTATTTACTGGACCTTGAGGTACAACCATACAAGTGAAAGAGGTTGAGGAGGAAATTGGAAGCAAAAGGGCATTTTGGATTTGGAGTGATGTAAATAGATCCTGGTTCTTGAATGGTTGGCCTAGCAATGGTTTCAGAACTTCCCTGTTAGGGTCATGCTTTTATAATTTGATGGATTCATGGAAGCAGATAGCTTTTGATTCTCTTTGATATCTTTTATTGTTTTTGAAAGTATCATTATGTTACATTTCAAAGGACCTGATTTTGCTTTACATTTTTTTTAACCATTCATTTCCTCAGGAATATCATACTGATCTTGTATTTTGTATCAGCTGATTTATTTTAATTTGTTTTTTATTTGTTAGTTAACTTTTGCGCTTTTTTTTTCTTCGTGATTGATGAGAAGGTATTATATATTGTCTCTGTGAGGGGAAAACAGCTAAATAGCCCAGTAAGGATGCACAATTCGATTTCCGTCTGTAGTTCCAGACAATATGAAGCTGATGGTGGCAGCTAGTGGTCCCTAATGATCTTCCTTCCACTTTGTTTTAATTTGATGAATTCTTTGGTCACTTGTCCCAATTCTCCCAAACGCGTCATTTTTTTGGTAAAATCTTCACTCGATTTTTCAGTTAATTGTGTTGCTTTTGATGAACGTATTATTCCTTTCAGTACTTTATTTTTCGAAAGTTTGTGACTTCGCTTGACTGATTAGATACTTGTCTGATCCGAAGAATGCATTCTGTGCAAAGAATATAGATATATTGCTTTAGCATCAAAGCAAGTTGACCACTAGTACTGCCGGGAAGATTACACCAAAGCTTTGTGCTGTTACTCCCAGGTATGATAGTCATTCTCAATACTCGCTTAGGACATTGGTGTCTTTCTTACAAAATTTGACATGATTTCACGCTTTCTCCACAAAAACTTTTTTTTTGAAAGTGTGATAGAGATGTTCAAAACATGGATTTTTGTTGGTCAATATGTCAATTATCTGATTGAAAAATAGATTGCTTAATATGTTCCTTCAATTATCATTTTAATGTCAATTACGGACAGATTTAGGCATCATTGATATACCTGGCATTTGCAAATGCCTATAATAATCAATAATTTTATCTTTTCAGGATTTCAATGCTGAGTATCTAGATCCGACATATTTTAGATCAACCACTCTTTGTAATCTACCATTTTTAATTTTACCTAGTGTTTGTGATACCTTGGAAATCATCCTACTTGGAACTTATATAGTCCGTTATAAAAACAAAGAGCAGCAGAGAAGACCTGATGATTGCTAAAAGGAAATCATAGAAAGTGGCTGTTAGACCTGTTATTTCAAACTATTAGTCTAGTAATTTCTGTTGCTTAAGGGATTGTGGGGTAGAGGAGGAAAGTTAGTTTTTGGCAGAGTAGTGGAATCAGTTCAATTATCTTGAAATCTTCTATGCGTTCTTATCAGTGGTCTTATAGAAGAATGTGGTCTTCAAATTTCTATTTGCTAGTCAAGAAAGCATCTTGTTTGTAATTCTGAACATGGTTCCTTATTTTATTTGCACATTGATGTATTGTTGTATGTTCTTGCTATACCAGAAAATGGGTCTTCTGATACGCTTAATTTGGATTTCTGCCCATGAATGTGTGATATGTAGTGGATATTGATTTCGTGTGTTGATTCCCGTGATTCATCAGATAATTGAGTTTTCAGAAAAACACTATCCAGGCTATTATGGTATATGATTCTCAACCTATGAAATCATTAACTCATTATCAGTGTAGCCATTGAGTAAGACTTTGTAAAAGTTTCTCTAAAATCTAACGCAACAGCAAATGTTAGCTTAGATATCTATCATTAGGGGGCTGACAAATGTTTTCAGTTGCACAAAGCGTAAGGTTCTAGTGATTAGTCTTGTTGTTTACTTTGTTTTTGGTGCGAATCTCCAGCGTCTTTCGTGTTGTGTGGACAGAATCACCTACTTTGGATTTCCGCGCATGTGTGAGTTTTGGTAGATATTGATTTCGTGTGTTAGTGATTCCTGTGATTTATCAGATAAGTTTTCGGAAACTCTATCCGGGATATTCTGGTATATGAGTATGACACTCAACCTGTGAATCCAAAGACTCTATTGAGTGTAGCCATTGAGTAAAGAGTTGGTAAAATTTACTTTAAAACTAACTAATAGGGTGTTTTGACAAATATTTTCAGTTGATCTGAAAAGCTGAAAACGTATGGTTGTAATGATTGTTGTGTTGTTATACTTTGTTTTTGCTGTGGATTTCTTCAGTGAACTTTCTTCTTGTTGCTTGGGCTGACTTGGCTTGGCTGTATAGGTACGTACCATTATGTTGATCTCTTTCTTTTCTCTCTGCCTGCGTTTTGATGCTTCCCGCGTATTCTTTAATTACCTGATGCTGCTTCGTTCTCTTCTTTTCTGATTTTACGCGCCTTTTCATTTTGTGTTATAGTACATATTTAGTAGACAATTACGTATATACCCCAGAAACTAGTTGTTATAATGGGTATTTTAGACTTACACAAAAATTGAATTTATGTAGGTGGCCCGGCCCTAGAGCCTTAGGGGGGCTGGGCTGGGCCGGGCCTTCTCTTTTTGGAATCGCGGGCTGGCCCACATTACACCTCTAGAAACTGATCAAAATGGATGCTATTCATGAAAATAATAATATTTTTGGTTGTTAGATTGATGACATATACAGGGTGTTTTTGGTTAAGCAATTTTTGGCAGCCTGTGACAATCTCGTGTGAGGGGGCAACTCCACCTGGAGAATCCTAACCAAAATTTTTATCCATAAAATACGTTCACATATAAACAAAAACTTAAATCGACACAATTAAAAGAAAAAATGTTCGAGACCCCCAATTTATGACTTTGGGATGCATCTCAAGGTGGGTGACTCTTGGATGGGTTCTTCGTTGTTAAAAACAAAATTAATAGAAAACGGGCAGAGAGGGCACAGATCTTTTATTTTGGTTCAAGGCCTCTAAGTCGGGTCATTCCCTACTCTTTTGGAAAGCAGTTTTAACCAATAAATAAATATATGACAATGATGATGTTCATTCAGCCTTCCAACAGTATAAATAATATCTTTACACAGAAAACACTACTAAAGAAAAAGACAGGAACATATGAAAGATTAAATAAGAGAAAGCATGTTTGGAAAGGCATCATAGAATATATGGTATATACGTTTCACAGGACCCCACCCACACAACAAAGAAACTCTCTCTATACAATACTCTGACCACTACCACCGCCAGCCCCCATTCTCCACCGCCCTCCCTTCCTTACTAAATCATCAAAACGAAGAAAGAAGAAAGTAGGGTCCAGGTCGGCGACCGCCATTGTATACCCTGCAATGTGTTTCTCATCTCTGACTTTGGCAAATGCCAGTCGGCTTCCATAAACTTTGAATTTCTGACTCGGCTTCTACTAGACATGTCAACCACCACCTCCCTCTGGCCCAGACAGAAATATTTTAAGAGACATTTTGTGGGGATGGAGGAGCTTAAAGCATCTCACATGTGGGAACACCTAATAATAACTGGCTTCCCTAATCCTACTTTGCTTTAACAAAAAGTTTTTTAGGCAATGACTATTCAAATTATGTAAGCTTTTGAGTTGTTATCAACCTATATTAATCAAAATAAAGCTACAAATATGAGCAAACTCATGACCCTGGATATGCCAATAGATATAATAATAACATATATACATACATACATGTAAGAGAAGAAAAAGAACCTGCTATTCATGATGATGTCAGGTGGAAGGAGGACTAAGCACTGGACTCAGACAATCTGAGCCCACCAAAAATCCTAGTCACGCTAACATAGTTTTACCACTGGCCAGAGGCTTCTTCTGGTGCCAAGTCAGCGTCCTATGTGGAATCAGCAGAAAAAGAAAAGTTTGAAAACAGTGGGGGCAGGGAGGTGAGGGGTGGCTGCTGCTTTTTGCTTTACAAACACCACATTCATTGCCACTGCTTTTGAATTCCATTCAGACATTCTCTTCTTCTATCAAGTTCTGTGATTCACAAGTACGAACATTTCTGGTGAATACCTCTCTTTTCTTCGACAAAAAGGGCCTTCATCATCTACTGGATTTTGATGCTTAGAACTTCAGCATGGTAAGCTCCTTGATCATTGTCATCTGCAATTCATTCACGATGTGCCTGCTAACCTCCTGTATTTTTCTTGTTCTTTGTCGGATGATGATGCAGGGAACTCCAGTAAACATCGTAGTTGGATCACATGTCTGGGCAGAAGATCCTGAAAATGCATGGATTGATGGTGAAGTGTCAGAAATCAATGGCAGAGATGCCACCATAATTACCCCAGATGGTAAAACTGTAAGTTGCTCCTACAGTTTACTTCCCAAAATATTGGGACTACCTCTCCATGTTTGTCATCCAATCCCCTGCATGTTTCAATTCATGTTCTCCTACCACAGCATTGGAAAATCGCATAATGTGTGAAACTTCTTAACAGCTTCATCTATTACAACACTGGCAAACTGAAATAGAAAGAAAGCTTAGGATCTCTGGATGATGATGATGAGTATTTGACTAATGAAAATTTTACGGGGGGAAGAAAGGAATTACAAGATTATAAGGTTGAATTTTCATAAAATGTTGTGCTGCTTAGCATGTTAATCAATCTACTTCCTAAATTAAAAAAAAAAAAAAGTCATCCTAAAATTCTCCAATGGATTAATCAAATTAAAAAATTGTACTGTTTTGAACAAAACAAAGGGAACAAAAGTGTAGAAAATTTTAAAAGAAAGACATCATTTTAAAAGAAAAACAGGGCCAGGATCTTACAGGTAAATTCCATAATTTGTGAGTCCAGTAAAGTATTTGTAACAAGGGTTCAAGTCTGCTTTCGATACAGCTACATTGAACTGCAGAGTATTTGAAAAGAAAACAAAATTTTGATTTATTTTTAATGAATTGCTTCTACCCCACTCCAGATAGTTGCAGTTATTGGAAGCATATATCCAAAAGACACAGAAGCACCACCAGCGGGCGTTGATGACATGACCAAGTTAGCTTACCTTCATGAGCCGGGGGTCCTACATAACCTCACTTGTCGATTTGCTCTAAATGAAATATATGTGAGTCACATCCTCTAAGTTGATTCTTTTAGTAGCTAGCCAGCCTAGCCTTATCAATATGTAACCAAACAAGTAGATAACTAACACCCACTCCTGATTTAAGCAGACTTACACTGGCAGCATTCTCATAGCGGTGAATCCTTTTCGGAGACTGCCACACTTGTATGACATCCACATGATGGAACAGTACAAGGGTGCAGCTTTCGGGGAGTTAAGTCCACATCTCTTTGCAGTTGCAGACACTTGTTATAGGTACGTCAGCAGTGTGTGACCTTGCTACAATAACAACGAAGCATCTTAGATAGCATGCATGAAAGAAGATTTAATATCATACATTCAATATCAGGGCAATGATAAATGAACAGGGAAGCCAGTCCATATTGGTGAGTGGAGAGAGTGGAGCCGGTAAAACAGAAACCACAAAGATGCTCATGAGATACCTTGCATTCATGGGGGGCAGGTCTGGTGTTGAGGGAAGAACAGTAGAACAACAAGTTTTGGAGGTGAGTTAAAACAGTTACTATAATGTTTGATATTAGGCAATGAATTCAACCACGGAATGAAGAATTATAATCCCATTTTGACAGTCTAACCCAGTCTTGGAAGCATTTGGAAATGCCAAAACAGTGAAAAACAACAATTCAAGGTGAAATTTCTTTGATAAAATTTTACTGCTGAAATGTTTAGTGTGATGTTTCAAAATTCTGTGCACTTACAAACTGGGTGCTTTTACAAGTCGTTTCGGAAAGTTTGTTGAGATTCAATTTGACAAGCATGGGAAGATCTCTGGAGCTGCAGTTCGTACGTACCTCCTTGAAAGATCACGTGTTTGCCAAGTTTCAGACCCAGAGAGAAACTATCATTGTTTTTATATGCTCTGTGCAGCTCCGCCAGAGGTGACTTCATACACTTACTCTATACAGCAATCAGGTTAAGGATATACACTAACTCCTTGAAAAAGTAGCTGACTTTTGTTCATTTCAGGATGTCAAGAAATTTAAGCTAGGAGATCCAAGAACATTCCGCTATCTAAATCAGACGAACTGTTACGAAGTTGCAAATGTAGATGATGCAAGAGAGTATTTGGAGACCAGAAATGCAATGGATATTGTGGGGATCAGCCAAGATGAGCAGGTATTCTGCCTTCCACCAGTACAAAAGTAAAGTGGAGCTACAATCATTATATATGTACAGGTATTCATATGTAAATGGGAGATTTCACCTGTGCTGCTGTGCAGGAAGCAATATTCCGTGTGGTAGCTGCAATCCTACATCTCGGAAACATCGACTTCATCAAAGGGAAGGAAGTGGATTCTTCAAAAGTGAAGGATGAAAAGTCTCGCTACCATCTTCAAACAGCAGCAGAGCTACTCATGTTAGATCTCTGGCCTATAAGGACAATTTAATTGAAAGCCCCTTCATTAATTTATAGTTATATTTTTGTCATATCTTCTAATTTATATGAAAACAGGTGTAATGAGAAGGCTTTGGAAGACTCACTTTGCAAGCGTGTCATAGTGACTCCTGATGGTAACATCACAAAACCATTGGACCCAAATCAAGCCGCCCTAAGTCGTGATGCCTTGGCCAAGACTGTTTACTCCCGACTGTTTGATTGGTATGAATAACAAAGTCGACCAGGACCTGCATCAATACATGCTCTTCAATTAGAATTATTCGAGATATATGTGACACCATGGCAGATTTTTGTTGTCCATCAGATACTATCAAATCAGCATCAACCAAGTCAAATTTCACCAAATATTCAGTTATTGAGTTTCATCAGCTATGTCTGTGTTTGTTTTGTTGAATATTGCAGGATTGTGGATAAGATTAACAATTCAATTGGTCAAGATCCCAATGCTGTAAGCATTATCGGAGTCCTTGATATTTATGGCTTTGAAAGCTTCAAGATCAATAGGTAAATCACAGTTGATACACTATCTATTTAGCAACATATGGATACTTAGTATTTAGCTGGAAGAACTAATCATGTTTATGATCTGGTAGTTTTGAGCAGTTGTGCATTAACCTGACAAATGAAAAGTTGCAGCAGCACTTTAACCAGGTAAAAACGGAATTCAGATACACTTCTAAGACTTTTTTTGTTTGCAGGTTCTTGTTTTCTTTCTTACTCCTTTATAATGAACATTGTCAATGTCAATGCAGCATGTATTCAAGATGGAGCAAGAGGAGTACACAAGGGAGGAAATAAACTGGAGCTATGTTGAATTTGTAGATAACCAGGATGTTTTAGATCTTATTGAGAAGGTATGGACTCTTACAAGACCTCATCATATTAGGCACTGTATAAGGATTTTTCCAGAACCTTAACAAATCATATCTCTCCATGCATGCAGAAACCTGGGGGTATAATTGCACTTCTCGATGAAGCCTGGTGTGTATGCTTTCCTACTTATAAATGACAAAAAAAAGGATGGAAACATCTACTTGTAATATGATATTAATGATACGCACTATCTTTTCAATTAGTCAATAAAAATCTAAAAGGTTAAATCAGGGTAAGAAACACATGATTTATGTGCAGTCACTGAATTAGAATAAGGTAAATGTATGACGTATGGACACAAAGCTAACAAGAATCAGCATATTTTTGTTGCAGTATGTTTCCCAAGTCAACTCATGAGACATTTGCACAGAAGATGTATCAGACATACAAGGGACACAAGCGTTTCAGTAAGCCAAAGCTTGCTCGAACTGACTTCACAATCAACCATTATGCTGGTGATGTAAGCAGAATCTCAAATATAGTTTCAACTCTCAGATGAAATAAATTAAATGTTTGAGATTAACACTGCACAATTTATGCAAGACAGGTTACATACCAAGCAGATCAGTTTCTCGATAAAAACAAGGATTATGTTGTAGCAGAACATCAAGCTCTATTATATGCCTCAAGGTGCCCTTTTGTTGCTAGTCTTTTCCCTCCGCCAGAGGAATCCTCAAAGCAGTCCAAGTTCTCTTCCCTAGGTAACCGCTTCAAGGTAAAAACAAAAAATACATTGATAAGAGTAGAATCACTGTGCATGTTTGATTCAGAGAGTATAGATGAGTAAAACCATAGCTAACTCTAGATTCAAAATTCAACATGAAGCAACAATTACAAGCTCTTATGGAGACGCTGAGCACAACCGAACCGCATTATATCAGATGTGTAAAGCCAAATACAGTTTTGAAGCCTGGAATCTTTGAGAACTACAATGTCTTGGGCCAGTTGAGATGTGGGGTAAGTTTTAATTATCAGGTACCTTGGTACGTACACATTATTCTCAACCGAGTCATAAGCTGAAGTATTAACAATGTTTCATGCAATAAATTACTCTGACAGGGTGTACTCGAGGCTATTAGGATAAGCTGTGCTGGGTATCCAACAAAAAGAACATTTGATGAGTTCCTTGACCGTTTCGGAATGCTAGCTCCTGAAGTTCTAGACGGGTATAAGTTCCGATCAAATATGACACTTACATTTCATTCCGCAATATCAACATTATCAAATGGGATAGAAACTAAGAACTTACATTCAGTGCTTCCTACCAGAATTTCCCTAATAAGTTATGCGTGCTACTTCTAGACAACCTGTGCCTAAGATATAAGCTATTTATAAAGATCCATTTGCATTTGGAAGCCTTCAACAACGACTATTGAGGTTCATGCAGCATTAATGTTGATAACATTGCCTTCTTTTGGGCAGATCTGATGAAATATCAGCATGTGTTGCCATCTGTGACAAAATGGGCTTAAAAGGATACCAGGTGCGTTCAAATGTGGTGCTATGCAAAGACACAGAAAATTTTCAAGAAAGTCGAATGTTATGCAATCTAACTTTTGGGTTGAATGCACCATTACAGATTGGGAAAACAAAGGTGTTTCTTCGAGCCGGGCAGATGGCAGAATTAGATGCAAGAAGAACTGAAGTTTTGGCTATTGCTGCTAGACGCATACAGAGGCAGATCCACACATATTTGACACGAAAAGAATTTATTTCTATAAGAAGTTCCGCAATTAATTTACAGAAAATTTGCAGAGGTTACCCCCTTTTCATCCATAAGCTTGCATTATTGCATGAATACCTGAAGTTATCAATGTATATTAAGGCCTGCTGGAGTCCTAATGAACAGATGATTATTGGGTTTATCTCACCTATCTTTTAAACAGGACAACTTGCCCGCAAGCTATATGAACACATGAGACGTGAAGCAGCTTCAATTCTCATACAAAAGATGGTACGAGCTTACAAAGCAAGAAGACATTACACAATCTTAAAGGCATCAGCAATAGTTATTCAGACTGGATTACGAGTAATGGCCTCGCGTAATGAATACAGATACAGAAGACAAACAAAGGCAGCAATTATAATTCAGGTAAAAAGAAAAATCCCTGGCTGGAATGCTTAAAAGTAAGAACTAAAAGACAACATGTTCTGACTAAAAACCAAAGTTGTAAATGACTTTTTAACAAAATATATATATAGAACGATTTTTTCAACAAACCACTAACACAATCTCATAAATGTTTTCAAAATAAGTTGTAATAAGAAAACCTAGTTATCAACATATAATGATCCAGTAATAGACAATTTAGAACAACAATTTCCTCTATGCAATCTACAGACTCAATGGAGAAGCTTCCAAGCTATGTCTTCGTATAAGCACCATCAGAAGGCTACTCTCATACTCCAGTGTCTTTGGAGAGCAAAGACAGCAAGGATGGTGGTCAGAAAGCTCAGAATGGTAAACTTATTCCCTATAAGCATTTATTGACATTTCTTGTTCCGTTCCTGACACTCAACAGCAAAAAGCTGAATAGACCATGTGTAGTTGCATATATTAACAAATACATGACAGGCTGCAAGAGAGACGGGGGCACTTAAGGAAGCTAAAGACAAGTTAGAGAAGCGCGTTGAAGAGCTGACATGGCGACTAGAATTCGAAAAGCATCTAAGGGTATATTCTTATCCACTTAATTGATGAACATATTTCACAGAACTTATTCAGGAATGCTAGAAAAAATATTTTGGTTTTGGTTAATGAAATGGCAAATCAAAATCCAATGCATATGGTATTCATTCTGTCAATGTAACTATAAATGGACTTTATTTTAGTGTCTATGATGTTTATTAGTAGCAAATTATATTCGTAACAGGAAAGCTCAGACGTAACATTCATCCTCTTATATGCTCCAATAAAAATTTTAGATAACCATTATACTAACCCAAAGTCTTCCACCATATTATCGGGTCAAAGTAACATCAATGGCTTCAGTTGATAATTCTTCACCGCAAAGATGCCAGTTGAGACGTGTCAAACGTTGATACTAATTCAAGTAATTGACTAGCTCCACTAAATCCCAAGTGATGACAATGCTCTGCAGATTGATCTAGAAGAAGCTAAAGCGCAAGAAATTGTGAAGCTACAAAATGATTTAAGGGGAACTCAGCAACAACTAGACGAAGCACAAGCTGCAATTGTCCTGGAAAAAGAAGCAGCAAGGTTAGCTATAGAACAAGCACCACCAGTCATCAAAGAAGTGCCAATCGTGGACAACACCAAGCTAGAGCTACTAAGAAATCACAATGAAGAATTGGAGGTAATATCTAATTGTTTCTCTTCTAACAGTGTTTAACATTTTTCCGTGATATTGATGAAAACTGAAAAGTGTGAAATGATTATTGTAACATCCCATGGATTAATGACAATATACCATATGGCAATTGAAAGTAATGACCTAGCCTGTGACATAACACCTGTTATAGAAATTGTTGTTGAAAGCATACACGACGAGATGGAAGGCAATTTAACACACACAGACACACACAAAATACACCAACAAACACAAGAGTAGTTCTTTTGACAGGTTGCTAATTTAGATCCCAAATATATAGGATGAGGTAAGGACTCTCAAGAATAAAATTGAAGAATTTGAGGACAAGTACTCTGAAGTCGAAAAAGAAAGCAAAGCAAGACTTAAAGAGGCAGAAGAAGCAGAAGTTAAAGCAACTCAACTTCAAGAGACAATTGAAAGGTACCCAATGCAGAATTTATATTAAAAAAATGCTTTCCATTGTCAACCAAAAATGGTGTTGAATAGCTTTTTCTCTATTGACAACAGACTAGAATTGAACTTGTCCAACCTCGAATCAGAGAATCAGGTTCTACGCCAGCAGACTCTGGTTGCTTCAACGAATGAGGACATCTCCACTGAACTAGAAATGTAAGCCTGAGCATTATGAAAAAGTTCTCATCATTTTACTTTCTTACATTTTTACTATCTTTTATAGCCTCAAGAGTAAGATTGTGAGCTTGGAGTCAGAGAATGAATCACTTCGCAACAAAGCATCTATCAAGCAGATAGCAAATTCAGAAAGGGATCCATCATTTAAGGTACATTTCTTTATACTAAACTTTATTATCAGCAGAAATACATCGTAATTTGGTTATTACCTCCTATGATGGCGCAGAGTTTGGATAATGGACATCAGATAGAAGAAGAACTTCAAACGGTAAAAGTACGGACAATTCTTAATTGAATACACAGCTTTTCAGGAGAAACAAACAGCATCAATGCTATTCTTCACATTTACTGAGCAATTTTATTTTTCAGGAGTCAGGACCTCTGGTCTTCCAATTGACAAAACAAAAATCCCTCACAGACAGACAGCAGGTAAATGAGCTGAAAGCTGAATAGATATGATGCAAATAAAGAAAGTTCCAAATTCGTTGTGTGTATGCCTGTACAATGACTGAAAGAAGCACTCTATTTTCATCTCTAATAAACAGGAGAACCACGATGTACTTATCAAGTGTCTTATTGAAGATAAGCGATTTGACAATAACAGACCTGTTGCTGCCTGTATTGTGTACAAAGCACTTCTTCATTGGAGATCTTTTGAAGCAGAGAAGACAACTATATTTGATAGGATTATTCAAACAATCCGCTCATCTATAGAGGTATCATCCTTAAACCAATAAAATCATATATAATCACAACTTGGGCACTTTTCATTTCATACAAATACCTATAATAACAGTGCGAGAGGCTTGATTCAAAAACATAACACTGATCAATTTTGGTATGATTTTCTTTGAAGAATCAAGAGAACAACACTTATAATCTAGCATATTGGCTATCGACATCTTCTGCCCTTCTGTTTCTTCTGCAAAGTACACTCAAGGCAAGCAATACAAGTAATTTAGCTGCACAACGGAAACGAACTCATCCTGTCACCTTGTTCAGTAGAATGGCGCAGGTAAGCTCTGAGAGGTCAACTCATTGAAGAAGTTATTTTTTAATTTGATTCACTAGGGTTTTTCATGACCCCAAAATTATCTGAATCAGAGAGCTCGTTCAGCCACAACAACCATGGGAATTTCAACCGGGTACAGTGGAATGGAAGGAACAGCCAACGAGCAGTCAAAAGTGGAAGCTAAGTACCCAGCACTACTGTTTAAGCAGCATCTAACAGCATGTGTAGAAAAAATATATGGGATGATCCGTGATAATTTGAAGAAAGAGATCAGTCAATTCTTGAATTTGTGCATTCAGGTATAACTTAAATAAGCTGCATACACTTATTATTCCGCAAAAGCATAATCCCAAACTGATGAGTAAGTCTTATCTAAAATGAACAGGCACCAAGATCAGTGAGGGCTAGACCATTAAGAGGCTCGTCTAAAAATATCCATTCACATATTGTTGCAAAACAACAAGCATCAAACATACACTGGCAAAGCATTGTCAGTAAGCTAGATTATGCCTTGGGCATAATGTTGGAGAACCATGTAAGCATAATGAGTCACTTTCTTCCAGGTTTGTTATATTATGACTCGACCTGCATATTCTGAGTGTTTATGAACTAACTGTTGGTAATCGCAGGTCCCTTATGTGGTCATGGCAAAAATATACGATCAGGTTTTCTCATTCATCAATGTACAACTCTTTAACAGGTAAGGGGAGCAAGCTCTCTCGTTTACATAAGGAATTTTCCGTAATCCAAAACCCATTATGATAACCAAATTCATGGTATGACAGCTTATTGCTTCGACGTGAGTGCTGCTCTTTTAGCAATGGAGAGTATGTGAAGGCAGGTTTACAGGAACTGAAACAGTGGTGCTTCAAAGCAACAGATCAAGTAAGCTAAACTGTGGCCTCATATGCATCATGAGCATATAAGTAGAAGGATTGTTACCTGATTTGGCATATTTTACAGTTTGTGCAGTCATCGTGGGATGAACTTCAACATATACGGCAAGCCATTGGATTTCTGGTAAAATTTCTTGACCTTAACCTCCATTGAGTACCTACAAAATGTCAAGGTCCACAAAAGACACACATATTCAGACCTAAATGGATATGCTTCATCAATGCAGGTCTTACATCAAAAAGCTCTCAAGTCTCTGGATGAGATCACAAATGAACTCTGCCCGGTAACTCACAGAGTGCTGCACTGAATGCTTTTAAATGAAAAAAAAAAAAAAAAAAAAACACAATGCCAAATCTATATTATTCCTTATATTGACTCAAAACTGTTCTGCATTCTGATCAAAAGTAGTGAGTACATCAGCTACAGTTTTAATCTCAGGATTTCAAAACTTTTATCATCTACTTGAAAACATAAGAAAATTTAATTTTTTGAAAGAAAAAAAAAACAACACTCCCATTTTGAATGCCTCTGACTTTTTGCTTCTACGGTTTTCTTTTTTATTCTGTTACTTAGGCATAACTCGTAAACATGATTTTCTTCTAGATATTGAGCATTGCACAAATTTATCGCATCGGAACTATGTTTTGGGATGACAAGTATGGAACCCAGGGTCTATCTCCAGAGGTATGACTCAATATCTCTCTCTGTTCTCTGCAACTTCAGTTCTGTATTCCCAACTTCATTATAAAGCTAACCTTAATCTAATGTGTAGAACTACAAAGAAGCAAGATCATGAAAAACAAGGATGTAGATATAAAACAAGGCAAATAAGAAAAAAAAAACGATCAATACACACTTTAATAACTTTTCTTGAACAGGTAATTAGCAAAATGCGAATATTGTTGGCAGAAGATTCAATCGACATTCCTAATAATTCTTTCTTGCTCGACGTGGATTCAAGGTAATTACGCAATCAATTACTAGAAAACACACACCTTGATGAATGAAATTACTGAACAAATGAAAACTTGACAGCATACCGTTCTCGATGGAAGAGATGTTCCAGTCCTTCAGTGACTTCACGCCATCAAAAGTTGATCCACCGCAGCTCCTTCGACAGAGGTCTGATTTTCATTTCTTGTTGCAAGCAATGGAATGAGCTTCCATGTCTGAAGCCCTCCAATTCAGATACTAGCTTGTGATCAATTTTGGCATTTCGTTTGTGCGTGCGAGTGCGAGTGTGAGACTGTGAGTGCATGAATGTGTAAAAAGGGGCTTTTTGGGGGGTGTTTTAGGCTTTTAGCCATCAATTCTTTCATTCATTTTTTTCTGGAGGTGAGGATTTTTTATTTTTTATTTTTTATGTAGCTGAGAATTATTACTTGACTAATGATATTAATGAGAAAATGTAACCATGTCACGTGTTTTATGTAGTTTATATAATAAAAAATCAATTTTTGGTGAGAAAATGTTTATCTTGTCACATTTATCTAAATCATAAGGTTATGTGGGTAAATTATGACAACTCTATTGTAAATCTACGTCCACTCATACCAACAATATTGTTGGCTTTGAATTGTCCGATTCTTATGGATACATCGGGTCCGCACGACTTTATTTCTCTTTAGGTCCAAGTAAGTGGGTTAAGCCCAACTCATTTAAGCATAGGAAATGACCTTATTCTAAAGTGGGGGGCCTTGCCCTTATAAATGGATATTCTATACACACACCTTTCGATGTGGTATATTAACACTCCCCCGCATTAGTAGTTTGGGTTATGCTAAGACCCAATAAGTGGAGTAGAGGTCATCTCCAATCGGATTGAATTGCTCTGATACCATGTTATAAAATCACCTCCCACTCATACCAACAATATTGTTCACTTTGGGTTGTCCGATTCTCTTGAATACATCGGACCCGCACGACTTTATTCCTTCCTTTGCCCAACTGCCCAAGCAAGTGACTTTATTTCTCCTCTTATTCTTTGTAAAATTGTTTTGAGACGGAACTCTCCGGCTTCACATCCACTCAATCAAACCCCCATTATTCTCCCACCACTTTTCACCACCAATGCACCTTTGATCGTCGAACTTGTAGGTGCTCACATACAGAAACGCCAATGACAACCTCAAAATATGAGGAATGGCCTCACTTGAGCCATTCACATTCAAAATTTAAAATTCCTCAAAAACTGTTTTCTTGAAAGTGGCTTTGCGAAGGGGATTTCATCAATGAATTTGACAAAAAATAAGAAAACCCTGAGCATGTGTGATTTTAATTAGTAGGTGTCGTTTCAAAGAAGAGTGGAAGCACAGACGAAGCCACGTGGAGGGAGTGGATTAGGTCGATGACATTGAATTGGGTGCAGTTTGAGGATTTTGAGTATGATGCAGCTCATTTAGATAGAGTCTGGAGGTAGATGGTGGTGACGCTGGTTAGGGTATCGAGGCGGAGCGTTGTTGGAGGCTACTTTGATTTTGGTTTTGGAGCATATTTATCCCTTTCGGTTTTGGAGCATATAGCAGCCTGAAAGAGAGAGTGTGGGAGGGGAGAAAGTTGTATATTTTTTATTTTCAATGCCACGTATATATTTTTTATTTTTTAATGTCACATAGGCAATTTAGCTGCTTGAAGAGTCTAAAAACTGCACATGCGTGTATATCAGAACAATTGTAATTTTTTCGATTTTTGGAACATTTGCAAAATGAGTGAAGAGTTGGATGTGATCAAATATTTTTCAATGAACAAAACTTACATTATCTCGGAAAAGCACTTGAACAAAATTACTTCACAGTCCTCTGTGGACCCACATGCAGCCAGAATAGGATCACTCGTACTTTCCACAGATAAAGACCATGTGAGGTAAAACAATGTTGTCAATAACAATAAAAATAATTCAAACAAGACACAAAAAGCGGGCAACCCATCACCTTCAATCTAGACCACTCATCTTGTGGACCCCACAATTTCGTGGACTAGATTTGCCCTCAAATCACTTCCCGGTCAGTTGCCCTGACCCCCTTATACGAGTAAATTTAGTGTGTTACCGTTTTCATAGTTATTTCCTTGAGCTCTTCATGTTCTTTGTTACAACTAATAAATGCGAAAGATACGTGGTCAACAAAGAGAGCTCACATGAGATTTGATGGACACGCACACACGGTGTCATACTCAAAAAATTTAGAGTGTTACCGTTTTCATAGTTATTTCCTTGAGCTCTTCATACTGTTTCTCACAACTAATAAATGTGAAAGATACGTGGTCGACAAAGAGAGCTCACGTCAGCTTCGATGGACACGCACACACCGTGTCATACTCGAACCACTCGTAGTTCGCAACGGAAGGGGCAAAACAGAGGGAAGGAAAAAAAAAAAAAATCAAAAACGGAAGAATGTGACGGGACACTGTGGATAGGTTCAGAAAGTCTGGTGATGAAAAGGTAGAAGACACAGAATTCCGTCCAAACAGAAATAGAGTTTTATACAGAGGATTTTGGAAGAGGCACTGCGGAGAGAACCAGATAATCGGAGACCACGGAGATTAAATTGACTCATCTTTCTGTTTCAGGTAATTTCCGGAGCTCGAATTTAGAAACCCTAGTTAATTAATACTTCCCTCCAAGTTTTCCCCCGATTTGTTTGTTGGTATAGGATTTGAAGGGAAAGTATTATATATAAGGATTTTTGCAATCTGGATTCACCGCTGTTTATGCCTTTCTTGGAACCAAACAAATTATTCGGACGCTCTTTGTTTTATCGAATTGCTTTGGGTGATTGAGATTCTGAGGAATTAGAAATTAATGCCGCATTTTTTCCCGTCGTTTCTGAGCTTGTGCATTCTCTGTTGCTTCGGCGGCATTGAATGATGCCATGTTTTGTGGAGACGCCTTTTTTCCCGTGGTTCTTTTGATAAGTGAGCTTCATTGAGTTCATTGTGGAGTCTAAGTCAGTCAGCTGAGTGGTGTTTCTCTGTTTGATCGTGATAATTATGCTGGTTGATTGGTTTATGTGTATGAATTGAACTGATTTCAAGGGTCTGTACAAATCACTGCAGATTTAGATTGGTTTTGTTTGATTCAGGCATGCTATTGGTCTTTGATGCTAATTTTTTTTTCATGATTTGGGTTTTCAGGCCTATCAAAGTGATTGTTAAATTAGTTTCATTCGAGAGCAAGATCGGATATAATAGGTTGTGTTCTTAAACACTTGAGGATAAAATATAATTAAGAGTAAAGTTTATAAATCTGAGTTTGTATTTTTTTTGAATAAGTTTTTATTGTATTTAGTTGGACATTTTAGGTTTGGAATACTTTCACCATTATCTATTAATTTTGATTAAGATTTCCATCTTGTGTGGTTTTGCTATGGGCAATGATGAGTTTGTGCCACAAACGTTTCATAAAATAACACAATGCCATATTAAGTGCAAATATTTTCTGATTATGTCAGCTTGTCTCAATGTTGACTGAGATATTTACCTTCGTTAATTTTTTTTATGAACATACTTTTTTTAAAGTTAAAATTACTGAAAAATTTATTCAAAACCTTTTATTCTTCCTAAATTTTGTGTGAATACTAGCTAAAGGAAAAAAAAAAAACATGAGGCACCAAACTTTTCCACATTGGTTGTCTATAACTGTGCAAGTTTATGCTTTCATAACCAATGATTTTTTTAATGGTCATCACTGATGATTCATTGTGTAATGTGTTTTCTGTTTAGCTCCATCAATTTATCAGGGTTTATTCATGAGTATAATCACCAAACTGGAATTTGTTAGTGCTTCCTTTACATCTTTTCCAATGACAAAATATGTTGGTGGAAATCTGGTCAGTAGTCTTGGCACTTGTCTTTGTTCGAAATATGTTTGTGGAAATTCTGATTTAGTCTTGGCACTTGTCATGGTAAGAATAACCTTGGTTCTATTAGTATGCCTTTTGATTGTCATCTCTTTGGCTTACTTTGGCATTACGTTGAATTTGATTTTTTTTTGTTGCTGACAGATTGTGTTCGTGGTTCTGTGACTTCATCTGTGAGCATAACGTCCTTATGACTTCGTCTGTGCATGATCTTTCTGGTATATTTCTTCAAAAATCGTGGTCAATTTTATTTTTATGAAACATCTCAATCATGTGCTATTGATCCGTATTCATTATGGCATCCCAGCTTCATATTTTCGCATTCTCTTATTATATGTCCGTTCCGTTCCAGTTTCAATCAGTTAGTATATTTAAATTAAAACCCTGTGAAGATGGTTCCGTGCAGTTTAGGATGTATTTTGTTCCTCCAGGGATTCAATAATTCAGTAGGTTAAATTATTTTGAGTTAGTCTGCTTGATTTCTAATTATCATCTTAACAGTGCCTAGTTCTGCTCCTTATATTAGGATGTGGTATCTGTTAGATTGAATCATGTTCAAAATCAAACTCTTTGAGCCCACCATTGAGATTTACATTTGTGTATTGGGAGGCATTTGGTTCATGACGGGCATGGGAATGGGAGTGGGAATGATCATGATTGGTTAGCAAAGTGAATGGAATTGGAATGGGAATGGGAATGCTGACAATGAATCTTGGTGTTTCGGAATGCATTGAAAACAATGTTTAAGGGACACAAGTACTCCCTCTTATCAAGTCTTTATTAAACCCCTATGAATTGCCTACTTTTTACAATACTGTTACGTTATCTTAACGCTTGGCTTTTGATGTTAAGTGTTTTATTGGTTTCTATCTAATAATTGTTTTGCAGAGAATAGTGAAACTGACGAGCAGCAAAAATGCTCAGAAACTCAGATTGAGTCTTCATCTCCTACACCTGGACTGGTGCACCCTGCAATCACAAACACAAATGTTCAGTATGCTACAACTCCGCAACTTGGAGCAGGACAGCCTATGGTACTATCTCTTGTTATAATGTTTTTCATTAGAAAATACCTTCTTAGAATTTTTTTCTTACTTCTGTGTGGTCCTCTGTATCATACTCTTAATTTCATTCTTAGGTAGTTTAAGTTATGTTCTGCTCTGGTCTAATGAACTTTTAGTTATCAAAGGTGAGTGGTTAGCATAAGTAGTTGATTGTTGATCAGATGCTGTGTGGAGATTTAATTAGCAAACAGTAATATTACTGTTTGCAGTGCAACTCTTTAGGATGAGAATTAAGTCTACACTTTTTTCCTGCGTGGAATTGTTTGTTTGCGCATTTGTAGAAATTTCTATATGTTTTGTCTTGTGCAAACATTTCTTTTTCTTCGAAAGTTTAATTTAATTGACCTTTAACTGCTATTGGACAAAACAACGTACAAAGCATCACTTGATGCATCAAGTAATGAGCTATTACCATATCATAAAAGATAAAACTAAGCCAACTTCACATAATATCAAGGGATCATAATTCAAATGGCAATTAAAATGACCATAAGGTATGAAGAAGTTGGACTGTACTTTCATTGACTAAGAAATTAGAGAACTACCTTGATTTGATGAGAGAGGATTTCCAAAGGAACAGAAAAATTTGCTAATTATCCCCATATTTAGCGCAGTGTGCTCTGTTATTGATTCTGCCAGTACCTCATGGTTACAATGAACAAGATAGCATGGACATATGAATAAGGTGAATAGGTGAAATATAGGTATATGAATAGAACGCGAACAGCAGGGGAAATAGAGGTGAGTTTAGGCTATGTATTGGCGTTGCCCATTGGGGTTGAACTTCAATTTAGTGCAATAATTCCTTTATCTGAAGTACCTTTATTTTAACCTCTGCTATGCGGTTTATCTCCATGGATTGAGAATTACTTGTGCTGAAAGTGGACTGGACCTGTTGTTGGCTGTTGTAGCAGCACTCACAGAGTGCTGAAGATGGTGTAGGGTGTGTATTTGTATTATCGCTCATAGTTTTGACTGTCTCGTGCTCATCTGGCCTAAAGTGGTTATCCTTTGTATTAGATTAGCTGTAAATTGAGTTAATTTAAATTTTGAATTATTTTTTCTTTTGTTTTTTATGTTTATCAGATCTGATGAAAAAGCCTGTGTGATCACACCCCATAAAAAGATTTAGGATATCCCCAAAATTGGAAGATGAAAGAAAATTGAAAACTATGCTTATTATAATATTATTCCTCTTCTATGTGTTTTTGTCTATTGTTGATTTGAAAGTGGATATTTGATATAATGAAATGGATTAATTGATGTGAATGTTCAAGTTGGCAGTCACAACCTGGGATTTATTTTTCCCATTTTCTCCTGTGCTGAGTTCTTAATTTCATTTGCCATTTACTATACTCAGCAGATAAAGATTAGTAATTTTGATATGCCCTCTAACACCTGTGTTGCTTATACAATCAAAGGCACCAACCACTTATCCATATCCGGATCCCTACTATAGAAGCATTTTTGCACCCTATGATTCGCAGCCATTGTATCCTCTACAGTCTTATGGTGGACAACCAATGGTATGTTACTATTATTTTTTTTATTCCATACACCGATATCATGTTTTATTGAAATTCATGGTGGTTCCTTTTCTCTTTTTCTTTTTTGAAGATGCAGTTTATCCTTTATACCAAGGTTACTGTTTCTTTGGTAAAATAGTTATTTGTTAAAAAGAAAACATGAGTGGTCGTTATTGTCTAATGGAGTCCTCACATATGAATGTAAAACATTCTGCTTTATTATCGTTTCTTCTTTCAGGTTCATTTTCAGTTAATGGGAATTCAGCAGGCCGGAGTTCCATTGCCATCAGATGCTGTTGAGGAGCCTGTTTTTGTAAATGCAAAACAATATCATGGTATCTTGAGGCGTCGACAATCCCGTGCAAAAGCTGAATCAGAAAATAAAGTTATAAAGTCTCGTAAGGTAACATGATTGTTTAGAATCAGAAAATAAAACCTGGTTAGCTTGTTTATAGCTTTGATTTTTTAACGTCCTTACTCTTCTACTGATTGAACCTTATTCTGTTATGTTCCATTTCCATCTTATTGCACCCCCTAAAAAAAGAAATGTAACGGAAAGCATTCATTCTGTTCTCAAAGCATTTGGTGTTTACAGTATTTTGTAGATCTACCGATAGAATTGATGAAAGAATACCTTTAATATCGCTGGTAGGTGTTCAAATGCTTGTGCAGTGATATTGGTTTTTTCAGTTCTCTCTTTAATTTTTAAGATCGTCTCCTGAATCAATCAACATTATCCTTGACCCCCTTGCAATTTCCCTGTAGCAACGTGTTTTTGTTTTGTCCAAGTAAATTGCATATTGAATCTAGAAAACTATTTGTTACGATAGTTTTTTTTCATGATTGATATATAACTCGACAATCTTGCAGCCATACTTGCATGAATCTCGACATTTGCACGCTGTAAAAAGAGCTAGAGGATGTGGTGGTCGGTTCCTGAATGTAAAGAAGTCTGAGGACCAACAAACAGAGGCAGCATCAGGTGACAAGTCACAACCCAGTATCAACCTTAACTCTGAGAAAAGTGCTATTGCTTCTTCAGATGCCACATCTTGATAGATTGTGACACAGTAAAGCAAAATCAAAGCACTGGTCCTGCAAAATAGTTGTTATTAAAAGTTGCTACCAAGGAAGCCAAAGTGTTTTTTTTTTTTTGGTCAACTTCAGTATTCTTAGTCTGCTTCTTGACGGCGCTAGTTTACAGTTCAGTCTTGTGAATATTTATCCATTAGGTGGTTTGGATGGAAATTGCTAAAGATGAAATAAGCAATGACATTGCAGCCCAGTCGCGTCATCTTTGTCTTGGTGGGCCGTTGTAGCAATGCCCCAATTTCGATGTTGTGACTGAGCTGCTGAGGTTAAAGAATTTTTAGCTAGACATTGTATTCAAATTTGTAACCTTGTAAATTGGTTGGGGGGTGTCACTTTTCTTGAACGTTGCTATGTAGCATATGTGATATGTCCCTTCATTACCCAGTGCTCGAGACTCCTCGTATAAAAAATGTGTTTGATGATTATACCGGTGCAAACTGTAATATTAACTTGTGTTTTTGATGAAATGGTATCCCCAAGTTGAATGGGAACTGCGATGATGTATGTCTAAATATTATATGGTTCAGAGTTAACATTGATGTGCATTTGGCTGGGGTGAAGGAAACACAATGTTGTGTGGTAACAAATCTATTGGCGATATATGTTGGAAGCCAATGAGTGGGAGTTGCAAGTGAACTTTTTGCTCTATTTTTATTCTTTAGGGCTTTGTTGGAGCAATAATAACGTATGAAGCCATTCCATTTTGTCTCCTAATTTGTATTGGGTATTCATATACCACAAGTTTTCTTTTGGGTGTGATCAGAGAACAGTGTGTCACGTTTTTCAGTGGGCGGGACAAAGGATTGCGACATTGATATTGCGAGGATGAGCTAAACCTGAAAACCCTGCTCGTCTTACGTTTTTCAATGGACGGGACAAAGGATTGCGACCTTGATATTACGAAGATGAGCTAAACTTGAAAACCCTGCTCGCCTTCCGTTAATGTCTTGGTTGTTAAACATGAGATTCGGATTGCGACCTTGATCTTTGACTAACATTAACATGTATTTGTATAAGACTACGTTTTCAATTTGTGGGCACCAAGGTACGTACGTTCCTACTTGATAAGCTGATTACACAGGGATTGTAGGCCATGTTTGCATGATCGAATTGCCTTGATTTCCATTAATATTTGGAATAATCCTCTTTTTTTTTTTTTTTTATGTAGCAATTGTTAATTCATTGAAGACCCAGTTTGATGTGAACAGGAATGATCACCAAAATTAAACAAAACAAATACTGATTTTTGCAACCCAGCTGTGTTCACATTTAATTTGGATCTAAGTTTATGAAAATAAATGTGCTTAGTTTTAACTTTTAACAACTACGTACAAAAGAGAATATTCTCAAATATTTTTAGCAAAAAGAACTATTAGAATTCAAATTCCAATCTAATGCTGATTCAAAAGGTTCTGCTAATTCATCATATGTATGTTGGTTCGACTTTTAATAGATACTTCACGTTGCATGCATGTTGTGCTAATATATTAAACTTAATATTTTAAATAATACCAAATAATTATACTACTGGCCTGCCACCCCATGCATGAATTGAAACGAAGAATTTGACAAGGCCAAGGTAGATATATATATCGACCATGCATATACATATACATATATATATACATATAGACACGAATCACACACATGCAACAGAATAATTGGAATTATATACCCACATTTTTTCAACTTTTTTGGGTTTTCTTCATTGTCATTATTATTGGTATATGTTTTTATATATATAAAAAAAAAAACATCATGCATTGCATGGATATATATTTATATATATATACCAGGTAGCACAATAATGCAACTTTAGTATAACGTAGTAGAAAGTATTCCCTCTTTAAATCTACTTTATCTGAAAAGTATATATTTTGTATTTTGGAAATCGATCTACTTTATCTACAAAGTAGAAAGTATATATATATATATATTTGGTATTTTGGAGTATGTGATCGATGGGATGGGACTCTCACGTTTGATTCTTATTATCGATCGTCTTCACGTACACGTGAAAAATCTTGAACCCAAATCCAGCAAGCGATCGAATTCCAACATTGATAATGTAGTCAGAGATGAATCTATCATGAATATTCTCTCCAATGTATTATAAAACTTTACATTTTAATTTAATTTACTATACACAATTAAACATGCATGCAATAGTTTTAATTATCGACTATATCTCTATGATCAGCTCAACCTTTTCTTCTCTTTCTTTCTCTAGCTAATTAATTTGGGTTTATTTGTATCAAGCTAATTTTAGGGTGCTTTAGTATTTAGGATTTAAGACTCTGAGTTTCCTTCAATATTTAGGAGCTTAGTTTTTTCTTATAGAATTAGTAAGTATTTTCTTATTATAATTGGTGGACTATTTCTTTCCTAATTTTAGAGTTCAGTAGGTCTAAAACAAATGGTTTAGATTAAAGTTATTTAGGGTTTAGGGGTTAGAAATATAGGGTTTAGAGAAAAGGGTTTAGAGTTTAGTTTTTAAGGTTTATGATTTTGGCCGGGTTTAGAAAAAAAAAATTAGAGTTTAGTTTTTAAGGGTCAACAATCCCTCGTTGAGATGGTTAAGACATATGGTACTCGACTTGGGTGGTACCTAAATTCGAGTATTCTATCCCGTTTACTCTATATATAAATATAGTCTCTTTTCACTAGGCTATATATGTTTCAAATTGGTGCGAAAGGAAATTATAAAAGTAGATTTATCCAAAAAAAGAGAGGATAATTATGAATTCTATGAAAGTAAGTGTTGACCAGTGTCAATGATTTATATATAGTAATTACTAATTAGTGGGTCATTGAAAAAAAATAAGAATAATTTATGTCTCGTCAAAATGGTGGAATCAAAAAAATTCAACATGCGTGTTTATTACCTTATCTTGTTTGAATTCCCAATTTTTCTACCACTTAATCATTCTGATTTAGGGTTGGATTTAGGATTCATTATCGCTAATTAATTAATTAATTATTGGTTTTTTTTGTCCAATTGTAGGACCCTATATAGCAACTAATGTTTTCTTGCTATTTTGTAATTTTATTCAAAACCCCACATCATCATAATATCTGACTTTGAAGTTGAACTCAAAAATTTATTTACGTATATTGTCAAAGCTTGTTATTGAAGGACCGCCTAAAAGTTTGGACCTTATTTTAGGATATATCTTTAGAACCTCATAGGAGAATTCCTCTATATATACACATGTATGTATGTGATGCTGATCAACAAATTATTGGAAATTTTAATGCAACAAATTAATTATATGTGCACACACATGTATATTTTGAGAAGGTCAAGTGTTGTTACAAATTATAAAAATGCAATTGAAGTCAAGTGTATATATTGTATTATGATATCTTTCTCTAACCAATTGAAGTAATGAATCGGGTTAGGGCAAAAAAGGATGAAATTTGGGAACCCAAAATTTTTTAATCTCACCTATTCGATAGATCTAACTGTTGAGACAAAAGTGCGTTCCGCATGAGACAATCCTTATATATATATATACATTTATGAGTGTGTGTCACACATATATCATATATGCATGAGAATAAGAGAAATGCATGTGATGAATACACATATATCTATATTGTCATGAAAATCTTCTATTGCTTTTGTTGATGATCATACATTATGGTCCATACACTCTTTTGGTGCATGACAAAAGATGGGGTCCACCCCCAAATTAAGCCCTTTTTAAATGGGTCCCTTACCTCTAGAAAATCAATACCACCTTTGTTTAATTTTGCAAAATCACCCAATGTGAAGTGGGAAAAAAAAAATAAAAGAGTTAAAACCATAAATGAGAGAAGGCATCAAAATATGTAAGAATGTATATTCAAGGTGACAAGAAAAACACCAAGTGATGAAGAGATTCAATGAACAATATGCTTAAAAAAATTTCAAATCCTAAATATAAATTATAAATCAAAATATAGTAGATAATAAAAAATTAGTAATACAATGAGGCAAAATCTATTATGTTTTCTATTGGAATTACTCAATGTTGACATGTCCCGCGAGATGACAATGTTGTAGCTCATTCTTTGACAAGAATGGTTAAACATGTTGTTGGGATGTCTGTTTGGTCTACTACTTTTCCATCGGAAATTGATTCCTTGATTAGCAGGGACCAACTTCGGACTATGTAAGTTTCTTGAGTTAATGAATTTTTTCTTCTTTGTGGACTAAAAAGGAAAAGGGTAATTTTAGTCATACCCCTAAGTTTATTAAAAATATCTCAACTTAATTTGATTATCCCTTGTAAAAATCAATTGACAGGGTGTCTTTAATAAATGTAAGGGGTGTGATTAAAGTTTACCAAAAACAAATAGTACATATGAAATGGCCTAAACTACACATGAGCCCAGGCCCATTCCCTCTTTCACGATTTCATCTTTTTTTAATCTCAGAAATTAGAATGACAAACATACCCTGAGACCCAACAAGGCAATTTCCCTCTCTCTCCACGCCGCCCTTCATGCGCAATCCATGGCTGCCCACAGTCCACAGATGCCTACACGTTCACATACATACAACATAAGGACACACACATATACATCATCCATTAAAAAGAAATGTTGTGGAGAGAGAGAGAGATGCAGCTGCTGCCACTACTACTACAGTATACAGAGCTGCTTTTCATAGAGAGAGAGTAAATCCTCTCCCATGCGTCCAAAATTTTGAAAAACGTCTCTGCTTTTGTCAGGTTCAACGCATTCAAAGCTCTCACACCTCTGCACAGCTCTGCTACTGCCTCTCATTCATTCTTCTGTTATTTTCTTTTTTATTTTTTTTCCACATTGTGATTTTGGGGCTCTGAGCAGAAATACCCACCTGTCTTTTTTACTGTTGTTTTTGTTGTGTTGCGCTTTCCTTTCATTTTCAATAAACACCAACAAAAACTCTCTCCAAATACATCTCTTTCTGTTCTGTGGGTCGTTTTGGTTTGTTTTTCTGTTTCTTTCTCTCTGTTTGTCTTGGAATCTCGAGATTGGCGTCTTAAGATAAAAGGACCATTACAGGAGTAGGACCCGATCTCAAGTTCGTTCTTTCTCAATTGGGTCTTTGAGAAAAAGAGAAGCGAAACCGACCATCAATATGATGAAAGAGAGAGTAGGCTCTCTTGGTGGAGAGAGCCATCCAGAGACCAACACCAACAAAACCAACTATAGTAAAGAAGAAGATCAAGAGCCAAGACCCAACCAAGAACAGCCCTTCTTCTAATCCCAAATAGTCCTTCTGCGTCCCGTTGGTTTCTGTTATCGTTTTCTTTCGGGTTGTTCTGTCCTTTGTTTGTTGCTTTGCTGCATTTTGTAACCCAAAAACACTGTCTTGGGACTTTCATTGCTTCTGTTTAATCTGTCATGTCTATGGCTCTTCTTATGCACAACAAAGAGGCATTAATTAAGCAACAGATGGATTCAAGCAAGTATGTGAGGTATACACCCGAGCAAGTAGAGGCTTTAGAGAGGGTGTATGCAGAATGTCCAAAGCCTAGTTCTTTGAAAAGGCAGCAGCTCATTAGGGAATGCCCTATCCTCTCTAACATTGAGCCCAAACAGATCAAAGTCTGGTTTCAAAACCGTAGGTAAAGACATTCTAATGATTTTGTCCTTCTCACTTTGGGAAATCTTTCTTTCGAATATCACGTGAACGACTAAGAAAATTATTTCCTTCTTTCAGTGATTGTTTAATTATTCTCTCTTGCAATTTATTTGATTAAGGATTTCATGTCAGTTCCTTGACAAACTGTTTATGGCACCTTTATCTGTCTGGGAAGGCCTCTGCCATTTGGGTATTATGGAAATGTAACAGAAGACGACAGCTAATCGATTAGCTTTGATGACTGCCTCTTTTGTTTTGTTCTGCAGTTGATTTACATGTTTCATTTTGGGGGTTTTGATATTTATGTTTCTGAAGGGAAATTTTGGAAGGTAAGCATACATCCTTTTTCTGTAAAGCAATAGTTGCGAGTCAATCGTGAAGAGAAATTGAGTTCTTATGGTTAATTTTTTTTGTAACTTTTTTGGAGATTTGAAATTCAATGAAGGTTAATTATTCTCAGTTGATGTAGTTTGTTTCTGCACCTCCAGAGAAATAAGTGAACTTTGGTTTTTATGAGGGAGGGAATGATGCGTTAGTGTGATCAGTCTCATCCATGTATGAATTAGAAATTCTTTACGAGGGAGGGAATGATCCGTCAGATTGGTCAGTGCTTGGATTTTTATTTTTATTTTTTTTTTATCTTTTGTGTGATGTGGAGGCTTGGAGCATTGTATTTGACAGGAGTTTAGGATGGGATTGTTGCTTTATGGCCATGCATAGCGAGTTCATTTTTTTTCTAACCACCTGATGAATTTTTTTTTCCTTCGCCATGTTGAGTACCTGCTGGATGTGGCAATCCCTCCAAAAGTAATAAAAACAGACTCGAATTGTGCCATAAATTCACTGAGATTAGCTGTTAAGGGCTTTTTAATCACAAGACTACGTTAAGTCATAATCTTGTCAACGTCTGATATTTTCACAAAAATGTTAATGTCCTTAATTTTGAGAGATCTCAACTCGGATAACTCTAGTTCTTAAGATTTTCCCTTTCTGGTGTTTATTTGGGTTTTTATCTAGTGCCACGATGTCTTGCTTTTTGTTTTGTTTGTGGGGAGTGAGGTATTGTCCAATAAAGTGTTTTAAGCTTGTATTTCACACCTTCACTATTCTCTTAGATGCCGTGAAAAGCAGAGGAACGAAGCATCCCGTCTTCAGACTGTTAATAGGAAGCTGACTGCGATGAACAAGCTGTTGATGGAGGAGAATGATCGATTGCAGAAGCAGGTGTCGCATCTGGTTTATGAGAACGGATACATGCGACAACAGCTGCACACTGTAACTCCCTCCGCTTTGGCAAACCATTTATTTTTTTTGGGTTTTATGCATTCTGAGATTAATTCCTAAGTTTCAAGAACAGACCATCTCATACTCTTCCCATAGTTACTTCATTTATGCTCCATCTAGTTTTTTCTTTTTCTTTTTCCTTTTCCGAAGCATATTATTTTGTGATATGGGTTGATCCTTGATCTTGGTTACACTTATTTAATTTTAAGGTTTGAAACCCAGTACCTATTCTGTTCTTCTCAAGAATATATTGCTGATGAGCTCAACCGTCTGGAATTTTACATAATTCCACAGGCTTATTCAGAACTTTCCAAACTTGTCTTCATATATGTATAGTGATATATTCTATTTGAATTCTGATTTGTGAACAGGCTTCTGCAACGACCACAGACAATAGCTGTGAGTCTGTGGTCATGAGTGGTCAGAACCAACAACAGCAAAACCCAACACCTCAGCATCCTCAAAAGGATGCTAACAACCCAGCCAGGTAAGTAAATCAGTCACCTCACCAAGGTCAATTGGGATGCTTGGATTCTTTAATGTAATCTTTCAAGCTCATGAACCTTGAATTTCTTTGTAGTCTTCTCGTGATCGCTGAGGAGACCTTGGCAGAGTTCCTTTCCAAGGCTACCGGAACTGCTGTCGACTGGGTCCAGATGATTGGGATGAAGGTATGACTTTAAAGAATTATTTGTGCTCGTGTCTAATAATATGAAAATATTCGTGTGCGTCATTTGAATATTTTGTCAGTGCATAGCTTTGATTTTTGTAATTAAATCTGAATCGCATTTCTCCTATTGATAATGATGTTAGCCTGGTCCGGATTCTATGGGAATCGTTGCTGTTTCCCGCAACTGTAGTGGCGTGGCAGCACGAGCCTGCGGCCTTGTGAGTCTAGAGCCCACAAAGGTACTCGCTTCCTCGTTTTGTTCCCTACTTTTTAGCTTAACTTATTGCTTGTTTCAGTTATGAAGCATATTGAGAATTTTATTAGGTTGCTGAAATCCTCAAAGATCGTCTATCTTGGTTCCATGATTGCCGATGTGTGGAGGTGTTGAGTTCAATTACTACGGGAAGTGGGGGGAAAATTGAGCTCATCTACATGCAGGTATGTAATTCTGGGAAACCAAAGATTAACTGTTATCAAAGACTCTGAACATATACACACTTGCCTAGCAGGAGGAAAATTCTCTTGGACATTCTTTCCCCTTTCTTTGACATGTTACTTTTTTTATTTTAAATTTCTAATTGAGTCTTCTACCCAGACTTATGCACCGACAACATTGGCTGCAGCACGTGACTTTTGGACACTGAGATATACTACTACTAGTTTGGAAGATGGGAGTCTTGTGGTAAGCTATGTCGATTTTATTTATTTATTCATTCTAGCTATTCACTGGCCTTTTATTTGGATATTCATAACCTATTCAAGCCATTGCTCATCTTGAATTGATTGTTTAAAATTAGGTCTGTCATTGTGTTTTTGCCTGGATTGCATGCTGCTCTTATTTGCTTAAGGAATTGTGATTTCTAGAGAATGAATTTTACGCAGATATGCGAGAGGTCATTAACTAATTCTACTGGTGGGCCAACTGGGCCTCCCACCTCTGGGTTTGTTAGAGCTGAAATGCTTCCTAGTGGCTATCTAGTCCGACCTTGTGAAGGTGGAGGCTCCATCATTCACATTGTTGATCATGTTGATTTAGATGTAAGGATGATTTTTTAATATTCTATGTTCTGTAAATTTAGATCTATTTTTTGGTATTATTGCTTTACATCTGCTTGTGTCAGGTTTGTAGTGTTCCCGAAGTTCTCAGGCCACTCTATGAGTCCTCAAAGATGATTGCTCAGAAAATGACCATGGCTGTAAGAACTATTGCTCAAGTGAGATATATCCTGTTATTTAGTCCTAACTGTTATCCAGGTTTAAGTTGGACTTTGTTGTGCAGGCCTTCAGGCACATTCGACAAATTGCTCAGGAGACCAGCGGAGAAATTCAGTATGGTGGGGGTCGCCAGCCTGCTGTTTTGAGGACATTTAGCCAGAGGCTCTGCAGGTAGGCCTTTCAACTTAGCATAATCATTCAGTGCCATCATTTTTTGATGTCAAGCCAACACGACTCCCATTGCAAAAATATTTGAATAATGTGCATCTTATTAAAAGCTTATTCTGCTCTAGTGATTTGTAAGTTTGTCTATCCATTATTCTTTCTTTGGCCAATTAAATCTTTAAATCACTTCATTCTTTCATAGGGGTTTCAATGACGCTATCAATGGCTTCCTGGATGATGGTTGGTCACTTATGGATGGTGATGGCGTGGAAGACGTGACCATTATGATAAATTCATCGCCAAACAAATTTCTTGGGTCTCAATATCATGCGTCAATGTTCTCATTTGGAGGGGGTGTGCTTTGTGCCAAGGCATCAATGCTACTGCAGGTACATACCTAGAAGCCAAGATGGCTATAATGTTGATTGTGTTTGATTAGCTAGTTATAAATCTCAGTTTTTATGTGTTGCTACGTGCTATGTTACCCTGATAAAAATCGTTCTATGGTGTACAGAATGTTCCTCCTGCTTTGCTTGTTCGTTTTCTAGGGGAACATCGTTCAGAGTGGGCTGACTACGGGGTTGATGCCTATGCTGCAGCATGTCTTAAGTCTAGTCCTTATGCAGTTCCATGTGCAAGGCCAGGTGGCTTCCCCAGTAGCCAGGTCATTTTACCTCTTGCCTATACTGTGGAGCATGAGGAGGTAACTACTTTTCACCTTAATTTGTTGGGTCCTACTTTTTTGCTGCTATGAGCATATAAAGTTAATCTGCTATACTAATTTCTGTATAAATTTTTCCCTCATGAAGTTTTTGGAGGTAGTTCGGCTAGAGGGTCATGCTTTCTCCCCTGAAGATGTAGCATTGGCACGTGATATGTACTTGTTGCAGGTGTGTTACTCTTATCAGAAATAGATATGAACCACTCTTGCTGGGTAATAGATATGAACAACTCTTACTGGTATGTTAAATACTTAAATCTCTTACTGGTTAGTAAAAAAAAAACACAAACAATCTGTAATTGCAAGAGCTTCACCTTGAAATAAAATCTTTTAGGATTTTAATGCCATGTCGATTTTGGTGGAATAGCTCTTCGGCTTTTCGTGCATGTAAATTCAGGGCAATAATATCCAATAACAATGAAAATGGTTTTTATAATGTCAATTTAACCTTCATATATGTCGATTTAACCTTTTTTTTACTTACTGGTAAGAGTTGTCGGAGTTTGCTTACCCCACTGTACATATAATATATGCACGAATCCTTCAGTTGGTTATGGAGATTTTTGTAAATGACATTTATTTTCCTTTAATCCGATTTTGGCAGCTGTGCAGTGGAGTTGATGAGAATGCTGTTGGTGCCAGTGCTCAGCTTGTTTTTGCTCCCATTGACGAATCTTTTGCTGATGACGCTCCTTTGCTGCCATCTGGCTTTCGTGTCATTCCGCTGGATCCTAAAACAGTTGGGTGACATCTTTTATCTTACTGCTATAATTATTATTTAATATTTGCCATTCATTGGAATGTCATGAGAAATCTTGTTAGGGCTGTTAGTTGTAGTGCACTTAATTGTGGATGGACCAATTCTAATTTTTTTATTTATCGCATACTTCTTAATTGGTCGGGCTTAATTGTCATATCCGTAAAATAAAAGTAATTTTTGTATCTCAGATGTGGATGCAATGAAAAACTTATGTTTTAATACCACCGAAGAAATGAACTTATCATCTTAGTTCACTTTTGTTACCAAAATATTTGGTCATGATTATAAACAGTTTGTACCCATTTTCTAATATTACCTATTCCGTAAATATGTTCTTGTTTTCTTTGAAATATAGGATGGGCCTGCTGCGTCTCGGACATTGGATTTGGCATCTACGCTTGAAGTTGGACCTGGGGGTGTCCGTCCAGCGGGTGAGGCTGATCTGAGCAATTACAACCTTAGGTCGGTCCTCACTATTGCATTCCAATTTACTTTTGAAAGCCACTTGCGAGACAATGTTGCTGCTATGGCTCGTCACTACGTACGAAGTGTGGTGGGTTCTGTCCAGAGGGTTGCAATGGCTATCGCTCCTTCCCAGCTCGGCTCAAATATGGGGACCAAGTCTCTTACTGGTGCTCCTGAGGCTGTTACATTGGCACAGTGGGTTTGCAGAAGTTACAGGTGGGCTGTTCATGTCTTTTTTACCTTATAATTTTTGGTACATATGCATAAACTGAGTACAGATATCATCATTTTTTTTTTCCGAAAACGAAAGGCATTTGTATGGTAGAATAAGCTCTGTTTATGATGCATTCACTAGCTAAGATTTTGACATCCTTCAGTTAATGATTATGATTGGCATAAGTTAATAAGTAAGTTGTTGTGTTTCAGGATTCACACTGGGGGAGAACTGCTTCGCGTTGACTGCGAAGCGGGTGATGCATTGTTGAAGCAACTCTGGAATAATTCAGACGCAATCATGTGCTGCTCCCTAAAGACAAATGTAGCTATGCTATGCTAATCTAATTGTTCTGATTGCATTTTAAGTGAAATTCTCATCATCTCATGGAAAAGGTAGGCATTAATTTTGAACAAAAAATGCAGGCATCTCCCGTATTCACCTTCGCAAACCAGGCTGGTCTTGATATGTTAGAAACTACTCTTGTTGCACTTCAAGATATTATGCTCGACAAGATTCTCGATGAAGCTGGTCGGAAGATCCTATATTCCGAGTTCTCTAAAATCATGCGGCAGGTAATATTTGCAACAAGTGACTGACCAAGCAGCTAATGTTCCACTTTTAGTCAAGATATCTTTTCTTAACACCAATTCACATGAGACTATACATTCCTCGACAAAACATTGACAAGAAAGCCGCCTATGTTTGCAGGGTTTTGCGTATCTGCCGGCAGGGATATGTGTGTCGAGCATGGGGAGGCCGGTGTCGTATGAGCAGGCGGTTGTATGGAAAGTTCTGAATGACGATGACTCGAACCATTGCCTTGCCTTGGTGTTCATCAACTGGTCCTTTGTTTGATTATGAATGTAGTTAGTCTGAAACTGATTTCCTATCTTTTTCAAGTGATAATTTGCATTATGTCAGTACCTTGAAAATGTTGCCCTGCATTAGGACATATATATATATATATAATATGTGTATGTCTGTCTACATTATTATGGTTTATATATTCTTGGAAGGCATGTGGAAGAGCTTGAAACTCTAGTGCAAATCCATAATGTGCAAGGTGGACACGCATATCTACTCACTTTTAATGTATTTTTTACTTTCTATAATGATAAAAAAAATAACATATGATAATTGAATTAAAAATTGAATGTGATATTGGTTATTTCTTGTTAAATCAAATTTTGATATGTAACGAACGCTTCATCATCTATTATAGGGACAAAAGAGGCCGGGGGCGGGAAAATCGGTTATTTCCGTTGTCAGAGAGAACCCATTAAAACCAAAAAAGCAAGCCAGCCTTACGTGTATGAATACATACATACTTCTATGTACATACATACATACATGATACACGTGTGAGCTATTATATTGTGGGGTCCAGGTATGGAGAGTTTTAAGAAGAGTTTTTTAAGTTTTGTGGGTGGATAGTGCTTTTAGATATATATCCTTTTGATGGCAGTGTGTTTTATGTAAGCTGCTGTTACTTGCAATTTGTGCAGAACCCCATTAAAACAAATGGATTGGATCAACTAACCCCAATTAAGGAACAGTAAAAGCCCACAGGATTAATTAATTGAAGTGCTTTGTTTGTTTTTTCTCTTGTTAGCGTGCCTGCTCTGGCTCTGTTGCACTAAAGCAGAAAGAAGCCAAGAAATCTTTTAGGGTAGGAGATTTAGTAGAGACTATCATGGTCTGAGACGCAGCTACTACTATTTATTTAATACCTAACAAAATTAGGATTCGACAGGGACGGGCTTGGAGTTTTCTTGTGTTTGCGAATGCAAATATTGCTGTACTAACACACACTGATAATTAAATATGTTTTTGTGCATGAAGCGTAGTGATGGGTTTTGGAAACACTTACAATAAAAGAATTTCGCCCAAAGTTGATAGTTGGGTTCTAAGAAAAATGACACATCCTAAGTTGTTATCAATTATAAAAATAAAATAATAGTGATGAGTTTTGGTGTTTAGGGTTTCGTAGCAGACTTTTTAAGAGAAATTCGGAAAAAAAAGTTTACCTACTTAAGTTCACGGTTTTGTCACGGTTTGAGCTTGATGTTGGCCTTTTAGGTCGGAAAGTGACGTCGACTCTGGAATGATGATTCGGTATGGGCAACGAGATGCTGGATGTGAAGAATCGATAGACCTGATTGTCGATTGTTGGATTGTAAAGAGAAAGGTAGAGAGGGGAGATTGTTTTTTGGGTTAAATGTATGTAAATTTAATAAAAATATTTATAATATTGTATAAAATAAGGGTGATTTGGTATTTTCTCTACAAATTTGTGTGGTGTAAACTCATTATGTCCAAAAAGTGGTGTAGAGATAGTATATTGGTGGTGCGTAGATAAATGTAATTTTTTATAAGGTATTATTTATTGCACTTGTTGGGCAAGCAAGTAGAAGGCCCATTGGACTCCTAAAGAAGTATCAAGTTTGTGTCAAGTAGGGTTTACGGGCTTCTATCATGGGCCTGACCTACGGTGTCTCTATTTACAGGCCCTCTTTGGAATATTCAACAAAAGTCTGTTCTTCTGTAAGTTTCAAGCAGCCCATTTTGAGCCCAAGGAATTAGGCCCATTCTGAACCACTAATGAAAATCTAGAAAACTACTCATGCAATCGTCGTTCACATAAAACTCTGCCTGTTGAGTATGATTCTGAGTCTGAACTCTGAACAGAGCCATCATGAATTCCGTACTCGCAGTTGCCAGCAGCCGCCCGATAACTACCCAGATTCTCTCTCTATCATTATCTACCCAGTCTTAATCATTCTCTCTCTAAACATGCAATTCGAACCTCCACACCTTCTTTTAAAATCACTCACACAAAGATAAGCAGCAGTGTTAGAGAGAGGGAGAGAATGGTTGGAGGATCAGCGATGAGGAGTGAGAGTGAGAAAGAGAAGACCAAACTGAGAGAGAGGCAGAGGAGAGCCATCACCACCAAGATCCTCCATGGTCTCCGGAAGCACGGCGGCTACCACCTCTCTCCCCGCGCCGACATCAACGAAGTGCTCCGTGAGCTCGCCAAGGAGGCCGGCTGGGTCGTCGAGCCTGATGGTACCACCTACCGCCTCTCCAGAGTAAGTAAATCTCCTTCTCCCTCTCCTACTACGTGATTCATGTTTTGTTTTGATTCGTTTAATTTAATTGTTTTGGTTTCGAAGGCCTCGAGTAACTGCCCTCTTTGTGGCGCTGCCACCAGTAATTGCGGAACCGCCACGCCTACTCCAACCGGCAGCGCAGTTATTGCTGGCGTAGGCGGAGGAAGAGCAGGAGACTGTTCTACCACCACGTCTCCACGGCCACTCGATCCCTTTTTCAGCGGCTGCTCCGGTGGGACTTCTTCGCACTACTACATATCCGGTGATGGTGAGGGTCATACCTCCATGCCTCCACTTGCATTCTACATGTACGCCGCTGCGGGGCTGCAATACAACTCAAGCGGCGCCGCCCTCGATGGTCGTGAAGGGATGGTGGGACTGCCACAGCAGCAAGAAGCAGCATCTAATCAGAGTACACCACAGGGGCCCCCTCTTCCCCGCGCTTAGTTTGATTATCTGGAAATTATAAACACAAGGTCTCTGATCTGTAACCGTAATGGCAAATACTAGATAGGGTTTCTTATTTTAGGGTTTGTAGCACATTTTCACTGATCACAAGATGCAACACTTACAGATGGTCTTCCTCTAATTTTTTGTGGCTATCTCTTTTAGTAGGGGGTTGTGGTGGTCCCTTGAGTCATATTTTCCAGGAAAAAAAAAATCCACAGAATTCCAAGAAGAGCACCAAGTTCCCATTTCCTACACTCAACTTTAGCAGTAAACAGTAAACACTGTATCTCAAATCAATGAAAAACATGCCAAACATATAAACATAGGTATCTTTGGCCATTCCACAGAACTCAAAGAAAAGTGCCAGGTTAAATTGAACAAACTACAAACCAAATGATAGGCTCTTTCTAACAAAAGTATTAGGCTACCAGCCTACCACTATTGAGCAACAGAGAGGAAAACTGTAAAAGTTGGATCACAAGCACTTAATTCTCTCAGTTTAAAGCAGGTCCTTGTCTACTTTCTCAAAAGTACATTTGAAGCTTCAGGTGAAGTCAGTAACCTGGGATTTCACCTGGCATTGGAGCCAACTCGTTCTTACCGAACCTCTCTTCATCGTAAAATGAGGCACGTACCACCCTCCCACCAAAGTACCTACCATCAAGGTCAACTAATGCTTTTGTTGTTTCTTCCGATCGCTCGAACTGCACAAAGATTCGAACTGCCTCGTGAGATGGAAAATTCGGCTCTGTTATCTCAAATATGAGCACTCGAGTCACAGTCCCATACTTGCCGCACTCAGATCCAACCTCCTCCTCCAGCTCATCATCTACCTCACCAGGGCCCACCTTTCAAATGAAAATCACAAGAGTCAGCCATTCTAGTGTCATACTGTCAAATGAATCAAACAACATAGCAAACTCATATAAAATAAGATCATAGCATAACGTAGAAGATTTGACACTCATAGTCATAGATGGACTAATCAATTTTTTTCAATAAAGCAGATGAGACATGAAATAAAGGAAGGACAATTGCATCTAGCCAATATCGAAACAGTAGGACAAGGTTTATCTAACTTCTAGCTGTGCTATTGAATGTAAGACTGGTGAATAACTCAAAACTGACAGTGTTCAGCCAGGAATATTCAATGCCGTTGAATTCTAACCAAAGAACAATGTGGAATTTGCTTCATGATTTAATGTCAATACTCAATACTAACCACATACTACTAAACGACAAAGTCTAGTCTATACTCCAGCACCAGATTTAAAAAAAAAAAAAGCCAGAGTTTTTTCTCAAGCATGTTTATGTTTGTTGGAGGGAATGGTGCAATGCCAGGCATGTATCATATTGAGCAATCCTTGTTTCCACTATGTACCTCTGCATTTGAAACACAGAAACCATGAAACACACAGCATTTGAAACCATTTCTATTCGCTATCATCTCTCATCATTCTGGATGGCCTTGTTCAAACTAGGACAGTGCCACATATTGACAGTCGCCGTACCAAGCCAACAAAATGCCATCTCAAGCCTAACCAATGTGCAACTAGCACTAAACAAAAGGACAAAGTGTGTGCAGAGCCAGCTGCAATCATAGAGGTATTCTCTATGCATGGTGACAATTTTTCCTTTTTAGTTTGATCAAACATCATACCACCATTACCATGGTCTGGCAGACAAAAAGAGAGTCCATGCTCATTTCTTACTAATAAATTCTAACAAAATCATTGAATTTCTAAGGATATCAACCGTCGATGTGATAATTGTAACTATATCACAAGCCAAATAGAGGTCAAAGTTTGGATAGTAATATAGAGTTAATGATAGAAGTTCATTACAACAATAGAGGTTGGGGTGATGTGCACTCCTTTTGCCTTGGTAAGTCCTTGTGACCATCTTTGTCCATCATCACCATTTCATTGAAATCCAAAATTGTTTTAAAGCAAAAATGTTATACCTAGAGAAATAAGGAGCTCGCAAAACAAGGCTTCACGTGTGAACTTTTACCAACTTAAGAATCTTTATTTTTTCCCCTTTCTCGGTGTGTGCTGGGGGGGGGGGGGGGTTGGGTTTGTGGTGGTTGGGTAGAATGACCAAGTTACAAATCAAATGTGGGTTACACTCCCCTTGTGTCCCTTGAATATAGTTTCTGTTACATTAACAGATGGTCAACAATAAAAAAACAGCCACCTACAAATGATCACCAACAACTGATCAAGTACATCAACTCAGTAATAGTAAAAGTTATGAATTGTGATCTACCCAAACCTTTTGCCAGATTAAATGATGGACATTCGAAAAAATGATGACCACATAGGCAAAACAATGTCACTATGCTAAGCAAAATTATAGTTAGCCTTCTAATGTAACTATCAAAAGCACTATTAGTTTCAAGACTCTAAAAGGTTCACAGAACAAAAACAAAAAGATACTCACTAAGAAATCGAAAAATCCAAATACAAAAGGAAAAAGAACCGAGAAAAGTTATGCCTTCACATACACTACAAAGGAATGCGATTTTTATAGGACAGTGTGCTTCACATAGTAACTATTAAAAGCAGTAATGAAGTGCCACAACTCTAAAAGGGTAACAAAGACAATAAGCCATTTTCATGAGAAAATAACAAATCCATGCATATAAGGGCTAAGAAAGAAGTTATATAAGTTAAGGCCTTCCACGACCTGCCTCCACTGCCATGTCCAGGAGAGCTGTTTACCTTCTACAAATTTTAAGTCCTGATATAATTACAGGGCAAGTACTTTTTTCGTAAGACCTATCGGGCACTTTGAAGTTTGAATGCCTTTGTTTTGTATCTTTCTCATGTAACTTCAGCAAATACATAACAGTAAGCTACATATAGTCCAGTCGAACAATAATTAACAGAAGTAACATTTGATGGCAATTTAGACAACTCATAGATCCTGACATGTAGAAAAAACAAGTTGCACAGCTTGTCAAGATAAAGCTAAGATGCAAACACACTAAAATATCTTAAAATTCAATCGCTTCATTTTATCAGTGAAGACAATTTTTTAGGATGAGCTAGCAATGAAGACATCATATATATTTAGCATATAACTAGTCCAAGCAATTTAAATGATCTTTCATATGGCCTTCACATTAGAATATAGCAGTACCAACTTTTCAAAGAAAGTATAATACACGCTTACCATGTTTCTGAGCATCAAAACCCGAGTGGGAGTTCCATTGAAATTCACGCTCTTCACCTTCTTGTCGGGCTTAGTTTCACTTGCATTCACAATCACCCCAGCTCTACGATCAGTTTTCTTTGCCATCAAAGGTGTTGTAATCCCCTGCTCCTTCTTTCCAAGGCCTTGACCTTCCTTCCATCCCATCTTGGCCATCATCCTCTGGGCCGCAGTCATTTGCCCACCCGCACCGACTCCCAACCCAACTGTATCTGATTTACCAATCGCAAACCCATCAGCATTACCTGGCGGCGACGGTGACCTTGGCACTCCACCACCCATTGCAGCACGTCTCCTCCACGCCTCCTCCCCCGAAATGTTTAACCGTGATTCACTGTAATCCCTATCCCTATCCCTATCCCTCTCCCTCTCTCTTTCCTCCCTCTCCTTCCTCTCCCTCTCCCTCTCCCTCTCCTCCTCTTCCTGTCTCCTTCTGTCCAGCTCCCTCCTCATCTCAGCCTCTATAGCCTTGCTTTTCTTCTCTCTCTTATACTCTTCATAGTCATTTGGCCGCGAAGGGTCATACTCCTCAACCACAGTCGATGAGACACCCACGAGAGCCGGATGCACCACGTCAGCACGCGACATCAATGGTGCCACCACGGGTGGAGTTACAATTTTCGGAGCGAAATTGACGTTCTTAGGTTTCTGAGATTTAAGCACCGTCTGCGGAGGAGCTATCACAGAAGAAGGTTTCCTGAGATTCGGCGGAGCCATTTTGACGCTGCTAGACCATACCGTGGTGGAGGCGCTGCTCGATTTCTCCTCCTCAGCCACCGATGAGGGCGGAGGAAGGTCTCCGTACAAGCCACCTAACATTCTTGATTAGAGCGTTCAGCAATCAAAAAACCCTAGCTGGAATTGAAGAGTGAAAGTGAACTAAATTACGCACTCCACACTTATATCGAACACACCGAGGTCCTGATACGGGACAACTCCGAGAAGAGAAGAAAACCTCAAGAACAAGGAGACGGTTCTTACTGTAGCGATGATTTTGTGTGAGAATAAAAAAGGGGCCCAGTCGAAGGGCTTTTTGTGATGGGCTCAAATGAGAGAGCCCAATAAGCCCAACAACTGTAGAGAGTAACTGGGATTCCCTAAAACCCTAACAAATTCGTATCATTCTTCCTCCTCCTCCTCTAATGATTTCTTCCTTCTCAGTCACTCAAGTCTGAAGATTTTTATCGATAAACTGAAAGCGGGATCTTGTTCTAGCTGAAGATGTTTCGAGTTGCGAAATCAAGACCTGTTGAAACCCTAGCTCATCAGTTCCTCCAGCGATGCTTGGTAAGTGGCACTGCTAAAGGCAAAGCCAAGTTGAAAGCCGGCGTAACCCTAAAACGCTCTAAAATATCCACCAAGAAAGGCGCACAGGGCGGGGATTCTGCCGAACCTAAACGCAGACCTCAAGATGACGCGCAACAGCGCCTCTATGATCAGTGCATCAATGCCCCGACCCCGGTGCGGTACCTGAAGCCGAAAGAGAAGGCACGCGAGGCGGAGCGAGAGAAGCTCGGTCTTATTAGCCAGGATCGACAGCGCGAGATCGAGATCGCAAAGAAAGGCGGTAAGGCGGCCATGGGTGTTCCCGACGAGCCCATGATTATGGGGACTCCTGGGTTAGACCTCATTACGCTGGGGCTGGTTGATGCGGAGAAGATTCCTAAGTACGAGCTGACTGTGGAGGACGGCAGGAGGCTCGCCAAGGAGTATAGTCGGGTGCTAATGAGGAAGCACCGAGCTAGGCAGGCTGCAGAGACCGCATTTCTAAAATTGAAGAAGGAGGCCATTGAAGCGCTGCCTGAGAAGTTGAAGGCAGCCGCTTTGGTTCCCGATCTGTCGCCATTCCCCGCCAATAGGTTTATGGCAACGTTGACGCCACCGATTGAAGGGTACATTGAAAAAGTGATGGAAGCGGCAAGGAAGAGCGTTGGAAAGGAGAAGCTCAGATGACTGAGGGTTAGTAGTCAATGAGCTTTCCCTCTTGTTTGTTAATCTCCTTTACTTCCATGAAGGTTGTTGTTAGAGTTGAATTGAACACGATGTGATAGTCTGATAGATTATTGTTTTTGAATTTTAATTTATTGAAATAAAGAGAGGCTATTCCAGAGTCTGGATAGGTTTTCTGTATGACTTTGTTTGTGTACTTTAACTGAGACTAGCATGAAATAAACCCCAAGGAAGGAGACACCTCCTCTAATTTCATACTCAATGGAAAAACATAAATCTCTAATTTGCACTTTGGGGTAGATTTAGTAGCTTGGACATTTTGCTTGTAATATTGCTTTTCCTTTTTAGGCTAATGGCATTGAAACTTTCCGAGGGTTAGATGTACATTCCATTGCAGTAAAGTAACAATCTGATAAATATGGCTTCAACTTGAAACACTTATGCGTGGAGACCTATAGGATGCTAACTCTTGAATCCTTTCCCTTTTGATCAAGAATTCAATGCCATAAAGTTCAATGGTTTGGGTCATTCTCAGATACAGATCAATACTGATGAGTACATCACTTGTGGTCATCAATTCTTGCAATAATAATACAAGACGCTATTGTCTTTTGACAGAGTTGGTAAATTGCTGGGGGCGTGCTATTCTATGGTATCTGGAGGCATGCCAAGAATAGTTCAGATGCCCGAGAATTATTTGGAGCGCATTCAGTGGTGGTCGCCGTAGTTGGGAAATTTACCATGTACTTGCACTTTCCTCTCTTTTTTTGAAGGAATAAATTGTGGAAATTTAAATTAGTACTTTTTTTTTCTTTAATTTCTATTTCAATAACTCTTATAAGATAAAGAAAAGCAAACTGTTAGTGAAATTGTCTTGTTTATCATATTAGCAAGTATGTGCTTGTGTTTTTTGTACATATATTAGAAAGTATTAAGTATGTGTTAACTTTCACTCTTTCTTGGGTGTTTCTAAATAGAATTCTGTTGTTGTTGTTGTTAATCATCTGATTCTCTGGTAATTGACTGATCCGTATGATTACCAACTATGATTACAACTAAACCGTCAGTGAATACGTGAACTGCCTAACTATATTTTAGTATCTGAAAATTCTGCAGTATGTTAGGTTTAAATATCAAAGAACAATGATATAAAATCTGCAACTATAACCTAAAGAGATTTAAAAACAAGAAATAATAAGTTATATTTAAATGTCCGATGACTGCCTAACCAAAATACTATATATTTCTGATCTTCAAGTTTGTGTTTCCTTGAGTTTCTTGTCCTCTGCGTTGGGCTTTTTTGTAACACGGTGAGGAAAAACCTATCAAATTTGGTAATTAGAAAGAAAAAAACCCTGTATACCCCTAACTGGTACAAAGCAAGCTTGAACTAGAAGTCGTATTTTCCTTTTTGTTGGCTATACTAGTGATGATAATCTACCATGAATATACTTCAACTGTTAAACTCGTTAGGAATTGCAAAGTTAACGAATTGTTTAGGTGCTATGTTCCAGCGTTGCTTTACTTGGATCTTAGCAGTGGTGTACTTAATTTCTTTATTTTTTGAAGGGTATTTTCTGGTCTCACTAGTTTCACTTTTATTATTTCTAAATTCTGCTTCTTCCTAGACCGAAAGCTCACCCTTTCAATTTGTTGTTTAAACAAAGAATAGACTTCTTTTGTTTTTTGTAAGACTAATTATATAGGAATAGTGATCTGTAACATTGACTTGCTGTAATGATGGTTCAGCATATTCCTCGCCCTTCTTCTTTTGTTCTGCATCTTGACGCGCTGATTGAGGATATTTACTTATAATTTTTTGCTTTTCTGCCATTTTTCTTGTTTCCTTGCGTGTTGTTGCAACGTTTCAGCCTTTCTGGTTGCTTCAATGGCTTTTCCTCCTGCCTTTCTGCCTTTATTTTCATCTCTATCTTCCAGAGTTTCAGACATAAGATAAGCAGATGTAGCTCCCTACGAATGCTTATAACATGCATCACGTTTTGCAAAATCTATTTATCTGTTCCTTTTTTATTTGACTGGCATGCAAATTTTATTGCACAAGTGAAGGACACCTAGAAAAGTTTTACGAAATCTCTCATCTCCTCTGAATGATAATCAGTATTCAGTGAGCTCATTGCTACATCTTCATAGAGTTTTCAAAAAAATTAATAATTTTTATCTAGAAGTTGCTATAGAAAATCTTCCACAATTATATAAGACACATTTTTTTTTTTAATAATGTGTAATCCATCCAACTGTCCATTAGAGTCAGGACAGTTGAGTAGTTGACTGGTAAAATGCATAACAGCTGCATAAAAGAAAAAATGCATAAAAATTAACACGTACTTAAATGACCAAGACATGCGGTTCTATACAGTCATGGTAATACTAAATGACCAAGACATGTAATTATAATCATGGACTCATGTTCGTTAAGTAGTAAATACGTAGAAACAATGGACCAACAACCACTAGGCAAAGGTGATTAAGACATTTATTTGAATTGGGTGTATTCAAATTCGAGCCCCTAGTCTTATATATATATATAAACAAATATGGCTCTGGGCTGCGTCTCTCAATTTCTTATGTGTAAATTGTTGTGTTGCTGGTGATAATACTAAATGACCAAGACATGCAGTTATAGTCTTGGTCTTCAACTATATAGAAACAATGGCTCTTGGCTGCGTCTCTTATTTTTATTTTAAGATTATTTTTTTTCTGGTGATACTAAATGACCAAGACATGCAGTTATATATAGTCATGGTTGTTTCTGGTCATACTAAATAAATATGGCCTCTTTCAAGAGGTGATATAACTATAATGTTTGTGAGCTTCTTATTATTGAGTTCTGTTTGATAATTGTTTGGCTCTTATGAAGATAGAATACCGCACAAGCATGAAGGAATCTCTTGTCATTAGATTATAATTTGATCTAGAGACAATAAATAAATTTCAGAACAATCGATTCGAGCCGGTTTCTCTGTGTTGTGTTGTTTGGGCGTTGAGAGAAGCTGCATAATTCTTTCCGTTCTCAGTTTTCTTGGCAACCGAACAGAGGTTTATGGTTTTAGAGAGGTTCTGCGGATTAAGGTATGTTGGAAAGAATATGTTTAAGAGGTTCAAACCGTTAACTTAACAACCAACGATCTTTTGTTGAGTAGTAATTCTCTCTAATGATTGAAAACTTGAAGATTTGTAGATTCAGTCTAATTTATCTCTATTGTTTGATAATTTGTAGTTTGAGTGGAACAATATGTCGCTCAGAAGAGGAGGTTCTCAACAACAGAAGGTGCCTCAGAGGCGGATTACGCGGACTCAGACTGCTGGGAATCTGGGAGAGACGTTGGACAGTGAGCTGGTTCCTTCCTCACTGGTTGAGATTGCTTCCATTCTCCGTGTCGCCAACCAAGTTGAGGCTAGCAATCCCAGGGTTGCTTATCTCTGTAAGTCACAATTATGTCATCATCATCATACTTACATTTCTGGATTGCTTTGCTTGCCACAGCTCAAAATCAAGTAGAGCTAGTGAACATGGTTGTGGATGAATGACTTATAAAGAAATCTTGGTTGTACAAACCATGTGGTTTATAAAGAAATCCAAGTCCCTACCACGCTAAAATGTATTTTTCTAAACCTAACTACCATTAAATGAAACGGTTCAAGAAGAATAACGTGATGTAGGTGGTTGACCCCATGTATACACAGAAACCGCTAAAGTTAAAACGGATAATATTATTAGCATACAACTATATAATTAAGTATATAAAAGTACAAAAATATATTGCTAGAGATGTAGAAGAACCTACCATTTACCAACTGCTATGGCTGCCAGAAATCATTGCTAGAGATGGAGAGGTGAAGAAATTGAAACAAAATGAGAAGGGTGTAACGTGTTAATATAAAAGGCCCCCGAATGTTAGACCTAGCCCATACAATATGTCAAAGCCCACAAAGTAAGAGCCCAGGTCGAGGTGCTTGGACAAAGCCCACGAAAGGAGAGCCCACAAAAATCCGAGCTCTTCACTCCGTCTCACTTCCCTCACGTGGACGCCGTCGCTGCGCGACCCCTCGTATCGGTACAGTCGCTTGAGGGCGACATGGCCACCGATTCTGCGGCCACTGTGGCCCTCCCCGATGTCCTTCTCCACTGTCTATTACGTCCCTCACGATCCTCAATCTACCAATGTTGTCGTCCTCTCCCACTACCACCGTACGCCTCCATACCTCCGGGATCTCCACCTCGGTGTCACTTTCACTCTTTCCGAATATGGTACACAAAAACAGCCCAGCCGAATCCCAACCGAATCGGAACCGTATACCAACACAACTTTTTTAGATAGGGTGCGAGATTGCCGCACCCCAAACTTACCCACTGCGGGTGCGAAGACCCTCCAGGCGCACCCGTGCTTCATATGAAACATGTTGGACTCTGTCCTGCACTCCTTGGATTTACAACAGGTTATTAGACCTTGTAGTATTCACTGCTGAAAACCATGTTTAATGATTCAGCATACTTTGGCCTGATGGTGGACAATTGAACTTTGAGTTAGAGTTGTTCCCTCTTGATTTATGAATGGTTAGTCTCTCCTCCAAATTGATTGATAGCTTGGAACTTAATGTGCAAAGGCAGAATTTGAGGTAAGAATGTAAGATTTCTGAAAGAGAAACAACAAAACCTTCTATTTATAATTTGAAGTAAAACGGGCATAAGGTGTAAGATTTAGAGTAGATTCTTTGGGCAATTTTTGATTGTTTGTTCCGGCTATTTATTGCTTAATTCTATTTTCATTCACATTTTAGTGATTGAAATTGATCACAGTCGATGAACATTATGGTTTTGTGCACCTTTTCTTTCTTAATTGTGAATCTTTGCTTTTGGACTTGCCTCCTTATATATAATGAATCTTGTGTCTGTGCCTTTATTGTCTTAACAGTCTTTCTCCTAAATTCGATGGTCTTTTGTGAAGAAATACATACTTACCAATATGGATTCTGGATATAGGTCGTTTCTATGCCTTTGAGAAAGCTCACAGACTAGATCCCACATCTAGTGGACGTGGTGTTCGCCAATTCAAAACTGCACTTCTGCAACGTCTAGAAAAAGTAAGCTTTCATTTAACTTACTCATCAGATTTAGCTGTTATTTAATGTTATTCATTTTTTTTTCCCGTTTTAATAGATTGAGTATGTGCATTTTCTTTCTTTAAGCATACGTAATTTATGGATGGAAATTCCTTGAGAGTTTTTTTGAATGAAATTCATATAATTTTGTCCTTGGAGAAGAAGTGAGGACAAAAGAAAGGAGATCAGGTTTATAACGATAATTCTGGAAAAAATAGAAGCCCTTCGGGCCTTTGGTGCATTTTCAGTAATTGAGGAGGTATCTTGCTTAATAAGGGAGTGCAAATGGTAAACTTGAAAGTTGAAACAAACTTGGTTATGCTTATCTATTATTTTCTTTTTTTGACAATTTAGCAGTACTGGATATTCTTATTTTGTTTATCTTTAAACCTGTATGAAGAATGCAGCGATCCTTAGATGAACACAACTGATATTTCGTAGTTGAGTTAATTTTTTCTAGAATAATCATTTCAGGAATATTATTAAATGTCATTGGTTATGCTGTTTTTCCTTCCCCACTCAATGCTTCATTAAGTATGCAGTGAAATATCTCATTGTTTTGAAGGAAAATGAAATGACGTTGAGAGGAAGGACAATGAGTGATGCTCGTGAAATGCAGAAGTTTTATCAAGATTACTACACAAAATATATTCAAGCGCTGCAAACCGAGAAAGCTGACCGGTCAGTCTCGTTGCATAATTTGTCTGTACTCGTATTTTTTTGCAGGAATGAATTACTTTGTTATTGTACAAGTTACTAATATCAAGTTCACATTCCTAGCTCAGTGCTCAACTTTTAAAAGCATATCAAACAGCTGCTGTCCTATTTGAGGTTCTCAAGGCTGTCAACCAGACAGAGGCTGTGGAAGTTGCCGATGAGGTGAAATAGACAGTTTTTGATTCATGACTTGCAAAGATATATGTCTTGATAATTGTTGATCTAGCCCTTATGCATGCAAAGAAAAATGCACTCCTTCAAAACCTTGCTGTCTCAATTACGTATTTGTTTTTCTCTTTCTTCTCTGTGTAGATTTTGGAAGCTCACACCAAAGTTGCAGAAAAAACACAAATTTATGTACCTTATAACATCCTTCCCCTGGATCCTGATAGTCAAGATCAGGCTATTATGACATATCCAGAGGTTGGTTCCCCTTTCTGCATGGCTGATTCTAAAAACTTCCCCATATTTTAAGCATTTTTGAATACTATTAAAAGCTGTAATCCTTTATTTGATCTTTTAGATACAAGCTGCTGTTTTTTCACTTCGTAATACTAGGCGTTTACCTTGGCCAAAAGGCTACAAGAAGAAAGTAAACGAAGATATCCTAGACTGGCTCCAGGCTATGTTTGGTTTTCAGGTTAAGGACTGATTCATGTGTTGTCCATTCCCGATATTCTTGTGAGTTATCAGCATGTAACACTCCTCATATCCAATTGCAGAAGGATAATGTGGCTAATCAAAGAGAGCACTTGATTCTGCTGCTTGCAAATGTGCACATACGTCAGTTTCCAAAGCCTGATCAGCAACCTAGGGTCTCTCTCTTCTCAGATTTCTTGGTCTTGAAACTTACTTTGATTGATTTAACTTTTGATATTCTGTTATTCTCCACACTTTTTGTGTTCAGTTGGATGATCGTGCTTTAACAGATGTGATGAAGAAACTTTTTAGAAACTACACAAAGTGGTGCAAGTACTTGGGCAGGAAAAGTAGCTTGTGGTAAGATGTCTGACATGAAGATTTTGAAATTTATCATATCATCATATTTCATCAATTCTGTGAGGAGATTTACATTCTTAGAATGAGAAACATGGTCGTGTTGCTGTTTTTTTTTTCTTTTTTCTTTTTCTTTTCTTTGCCTTCAGTTAATTCTCAAAGGAGCATCTTACTTTTTGTTATTCATGGTTCTTGCATCTAATATCAATTGTTTTCATAGTCAGTTTTTTTTCCTGGTTTTGTGAAACTTGTAGGTTGCCAACTATTCATCAAGAGGTGCAGCAGAGACAGCTACTGTACATGGGTCTATATCTTCTTATATGGGGTGAAGCTGCAAACTTGAGATTCATGCCAGAATGCCTCTGCTATATTTATCACCATGTATGCAGAAAAACTCTTGTGTTTCCTTTCTTATGTATCCTTTAGCTTATTTTCCTCTTCATATTTTTGAGAAGTTATGGTTCTTGACCTTAAAAGTTTTACAATCTTATTATTAGGACATACAATTTTGATGACTTAATTTTGTGTAGGAAATATTTTGTCGCATGTGCATGGCATTCACAAAGGGACACTCCATAGTCCATAATCATAATAAAAAAGTTGAATGTGCTGGAATAAAGTAAATAGATTATTACGAAGATAAACTTCTTAAAACTTTATTTTTCATTTGTGCTCAGAGGTTAAAACCATCTATGTTAACCATTTTTAAGAGAACAAAAAATGGTTCTAGTGTATTTCCTATAGGAGGTAGCATTGAAATGGTCTGGATGTTTTCTAAATTGCTAATCGCCCCTTGAATGTCAAAGTACATAAAGAAACTTCATTCCTTTATTGACTATTGGTTACATGATTTAGTGGCATCGATAACAGCCAAAACAGAAATGTAAATTACAAATATTTGGTCGGTATATGAATCCTTGATGAAAAATTTATTTGTACCTACTGTGCAGACTGCTTATTAATCCTATCAAGATTAAGTCTCCTCCATTCCTTCTGCCTACATATCCCTTCTACTTTATCCATGTCATTCTAGTATTCTTCGCTTCTCCTCTTAATCAACTCCCCTCCTTGATTTTTACATCGTTTGGCAAATAGTCAAATACTAAAAGAGAATAAACATAGCATGCCTTTAATTGAAAAAATTTATCACCGCCATCAAAGCCCTTTTATCGCAAAAAGGGTCGGGGTTGGATATGATAAGAAATATAAATACAACTAAGTGATATTTTAAAATCGTGTGAAATAAGCACATCACACATGCATCTTAGTATATGGCAATATGTTGAATGGCTGGATGAGCTTCCTTTTACATGGTTTTTAGTAGTACCGAGGACGAACATGTGGCAAGAGGCTGTGAAATCTAATGGTGGGCCGCTACTTTATGTGGATCAAGTTTTTCTTCATCTCAAACCTGCTTGGGTAGAATTGGAGATCGTCGTGTTGTATTGAGGGTTGAGGTCAAAAGCATTGTGGAAAAAAAGTTATGTCAACATGATCTACATGAAAAACAATTGGCTTAGATATCCATATTTCATGAACTAATTAGAGTTAAAAGAGAGAAGCATATCACGTTTTGGTAGTTCTTCGAAGTTCGAATACATATTTGATGATACGTGGTGTTAGTGTTATGGTTCTTCAATTTGAGAATGAGTGCTTCTTAGGAGTTGAGGAAGCAGCCGGCTAAAATTTTCTTCGTGTTGTAAACCTCATGTATCTGTAGATGGCGTTTGAACTGTATGGAATGCTTGCTGGGAGTGTCAGTCCACTGACGGGTGAGCATGTAAAGCCAGCCTATGGTGGTGAAGACGAGACTTTCTTAAGGAAGGTAGTGAAGCCAATATATGACATAATAGCAAAGGTACAGCTTCTGCTTGTTTTCGTGACTGTATCTTTTTTTTGCTTATTTTCTTTTCAATTAGTGTAGTTTTGTAGTTTCTTTTAACTGTTTATTGTTCACAGGAAGCTAAAAGGAACAGAGAAGGAAGGTCCAAACACTCCCAATGGAGAAACTATGATGATTTAAACGAATACTTTTGGTATTACGCTTTTGAGCTATCTACCTCAGTATGCTGTTTCCAATTGTATTGACTGTGACTTACATATTCTTGTGTTGGCTTGATACTGTAGGTCAGTTGATTGTTTTCAGCTGGGCTGGCCTATGCGTGCTAATGCTGACTTTTTTTGCCTGCTGCCAGAGGAGCTTCTGTCAGACAATGTTGAGGTAGATTATAATTGTTTTGCTCTTTTCTGATTTGACTAGAAACATCGCTTTCTCTCAGTGTTCTCAAGCCTTCTTGATCTGGTTATGTCAAGAAAAACATCCAAAAAGGGTGGAGGAAGTTTAGTCTGACTTATATAATATTGAACTGACATGGGTGTATTGGATCCCAATTTTTTTACTCACAATTTATTTCATGCTGTACTGCGTCACCATTTCATACATTCTTGTCACCTGAAATTAAAATCAGACTAATCAGTTTCACCTGTGTTTTACCTGTCAGAAGTAATTTTCTTATTTTCATTTATAGAAATGGATCCTTTGTGAACCTGATTTTCATTTATAGAAATGGATCCTTTGTGAACCTGACTATGGTTTTGAATAAAATCTTTCATATTGGATATTCATGATACTTAGGGAAAGAAATCAGGTACTGGGGATCGATGGATTGGAAAAATTAATTTTGTCGAAATCCGCTCTTTTTGGCATATCTTCCGAAGTTTTGATAGGATGTGGAGCTTTTATATTTTGTGTTTACAGGTAAACCTCTTCCTATCTTTCTTTTTTTGGGTTTAATTAATATTTCGTATTGTGACTTTATCTGTTATGCTCGCACATGCTGTCCAATAAAGGCAATGATCATTATTGCTTGGAATGGGTCGGGGAAATTAAGTTCCATATTTGAGGGCGACATTTTCAAGAAAGTTTTGAGCATATTCATAACTGCAGCAATATTGAAGTTTGCACAAGGTAGAAATAGCCCTTCCATAATACTGGCTCTTACATTGTTACACTACCTAGTCAATGTCTTATGTCTATAATCTAGTTATTGGTCCTACTCTTTTCTTCCCATGCTTGCTTATATCTGCTTTGATTTATAACTTTTCCAGTTCTTACATATTTGTGCTGTCATGAGTCATATTATGTTGAATTTTGGATCTTTTGATAAAGTAATTTTTTACATGATGTACTCCCGTGCACAAGGCTCCCAATTGAACCTGTGACCTCTAGGTTGCACCCCTGTGATTCTACCACTGAGCCACATGTTTGCTTGTATTAATTGGAGTCGTATATTGAAAGAATTTGAAATCAGGATTGTGTGGCGGATCCAATCTATAACTTGAGAGTGACTCCTATTCTCGAATTAGAATAAGAGTTGCATGTAGTTCCTAACTGCATTGCCCAACATTTTAAGGAAATTTAATACATCAATATCCATGCTATTGAGCAAGTTCGTAGCAAAGTACTTAGTTTTTGGGCTTGATTCTCCTAGGCTGCATTTAAGGAGTAATGACTTGGATACATATATCATAAATTTCACATAATAGACATTAGACACCGTTCCATGTCCAAACCATGGAAATAGCCTTTGTAATCATACCCTGCCAGCACTTTCGAAGTTCTGTGCACTGGGTTTTATTCCTTTCTTTTAACTAATGCATCCTTGAAATTATGATATGCTACATTTTATCAGGCCTTCTTCTTATGCATTATTCTTCTTTTAAAATTGAGTTAGAAAATTAATTTTTGAATTTGGACCATGCAATATCTTCTTGAGTTATAATAACCAATCATCTCCTTTATAAATATCACTTAGTTACTTCACTTTTTCTTTCCCTGTTTTTCAGCTGTCCTTGATATAATTTTGAGCTGGAAATCCTTGCGTAGCATGTCAAATCAAGTCAAGCTAAGATATATTTTGAAGGTTGTTTCTGCTGCAGCATGGGTTGTAATTATGCCAGTAACTTACGCGTATAGTTGGAAGAAACCTCCTGGATTTGCACAGGCCATTAAGAGTTGGTTTGGCAATGGTCCAAGTTCACCTTCTTTATTCATTGTGGCGGTTCTTATCTACTTGTCTCCAAACATACTATCTGCAACTTTATTTCTGTTCCCATTCATACGCCGCTTTCTTGAGAGGTCAAATAATAGGATTGTCATGCTCATAACATGGTGGTCTCAGGTATGTGGAGGGTGTTTGACAGCTTTTTGGTGAAAAGTTCCAAAACAATTTTTTTATATGTCATTTTATGTAGTTTAGTTTTCTGTATATCAATTTGTATTACTACTGTTGCAATTTTACTCAAAAAGATAATGCATGGCAGCCTCGCCTTTATGTTGGACGAGGGATGCATGAGAGCTCAATGTCACTACTCAAGTAAGAGTTCAAATTTCGCTTATTGGGCGGCTTTGATAAGATGCTGTTCATACTAAATAAATAATGATTGTTACTTTTGATTTCACAGGTACACTTTGTTTTGGGTTCTCCTGATGGCCTCAAAATTAGCATTCAGCTATTATGTAGAGGTTTGTCTGTTACTAATCCAAATTTATTATGCAAACCATTTCTCTGTCAAGTAGCAAGTCCACAAATTACGTACTTTCTAGTACAAGCATTCATTTTAATGGATGAACTGGTCTCCAAAAATACTTGTGACAAATGATGAACAAGCTGCAGTTTTATGCACGATTCTAATTGGGAGTTAGATTCTTAGTCATAAATGTTTTAACTGCCATGGAATTAAGTGATGATATTACTGAAACTGGTGCCCAAGGCCAATATATTTTGTGTTTATGTTTATACAATGTCATTCCATCGAGAGTTTAAGGAATGATAAGTGACTAGTGTATACGTGAATTAAATGGTATGAGTTGATAAATTCAAGACTAAGAACTGGTGAATAATCTTGATGCACTGTTCACACTGGAGGTGAAGTTTATGGAGCTTTAATAGAACTTTCCAATGATAACAATACTTATGTTTTGAGAAACCAGCTTGATGTTTGGAATTGATTGTAATGAACAGACAGTTTTGCTTTTGAGTGGGCTGAGGTTCTAATTTAAACAGATGCTTGGCATTCTGTTTCATCTGATGCTGTTGCATCCAATTTGAATCTTTGATCTTGTAAAATTGCAAGTAAACTTACTGCTGATATTAATGATACATCTTTAATGAAAAGTGAATGGTACTGGTTATTACAATCACTATTAGTGCCAGATGACACCAGTACTGATTCCTTTGCTTTGAATACTTGCAATGTCAGCTTTAAAAAAGAAAAAAAAAATATTTGTAACATTACCTGATATTGAGAAATTGGAAATGACATCGATTATTGAACATTATTTCATACAATTATGGACTGTAGTGAAGATTCTAAAAGCTTTTTGGGGTTGAGGCCCTGAGAATTAGTAATATTCATCAATCCAAAAGATCCCTTTGAATCTTTATTTTTCTATTGCAGATTAAGCCACTTGTGGGTCCAACAAAGGCTATCATGAAAGTACACATAAATTCTTATCAATGGCATGAGTTCTTCCCCCAAGGTAATGTTATATATCCAATGATTTTTCTCCCTTGTGAAAATTGGTTGAAATGAGTGACACGGTTGTTTGTTTGGTGCAGCTAAGAACAACATCGGAGTTGTGATTGCACTCTGGGCTCCTGTTATTCTTGTATGATGTTGTTGATCATTTATCATAATTTCTGTCCATTGAATTTTTTCATGTGTTTTTATTTGTATTAAACCTATGAGACTCTCTCCAGGTTTATTTTATGGATACTCAAATTTGGTATGCTATCTACTCAACCATATTTGGAGGTATATATGGTGCTTTCCGTCGTCTTGGAGAGGTGGGTAAAGATTCATTAGCTTCATTGTGTCTATGAGGGCCTGATTATTTTGATAGCTTAACCACTCGTCAAAACTGTGGCAGTATATTTTTATTTTGTAAGAGAAAGAGGGAACTTATAGTATGGTGGGTAATATGTGCTAAGCATTAGCAGATAGCATATACTTATTTTATAAAAGACCTATCCAGAAGTAGAATTTGAGGAAATGTAGGATATATTGTCTTGACTTGTTCCATATTCAGGTATCACTGTCCATAATCCATATTGCCGATATAAACTATAATTTAGCTAAAGTTTACCTTGTATTTGGTAATACCTTGTTTCCTTTTCCACTATTGTAGCATACCATCTTAAGCTGATTTGTAATTTGTATCACTTGTGTGACTATTCTCTGGTGTCATAACACTGGTTGTGGTCAGTAAGCTTTCAATGTTTTGAACGTTTTGAGTTTTCCCCTGATAACTTTTGTCAATTTTGCTGCCTGGGACCAAAATACCAGTGTATGCGGATCGTGAAAGGCGTTAATGTGATATGTACGCACTTGCACACATGGGCCCTTCAACATAATTAGTCCGATGCAAAATGTTGAAAATGCACAGAGATGAGCCTACCATGAGGCTTATTTATATGAGATTTTTCTCTATCATGATAAAAAAAGTACATGCAGTTTACTTTTCACATATATTGACCAGAAATGATAGTAGGTTGGAACTTGGAGACTCTAAACCTTATTCTTTATGATATGTTATTCGGCTTCAGATCCGAACATTGATGCTGCTGAGGTCTAGATTTCAATCATTACCTGGTGCTTTTAATGCCTGCTTGATTCCAGCAGAAACTGATGAGAAGACAAAGAAGAAGGGATTGATAGCCACCTTTTCCCGTAAATTTTCTGAGGTAGTACTATCATTTTAGTAAGTCTAATTCACAGGGTTATTAAACCTAAATATTTCTCATCATTCAATTATTCTAAAAGGCCCGCTCAAATTCTAATAAAATAATGTTGGTGACTCAGACCCCATCTAATAAAGAGAAGGAGGAAGCAAGGTTTGCTCAGATGTGGAACAAAATCATCACCAGCTTCAGAGACGAGGATCTGATTAGTAACAAGTAACACTCCACATAGAACAGGGTGAACTTGAGTCTCTTAAATTTTCCTTTTTAACATGGTAAAATTTTTGACATTTGCAGGGAAATGGACTTGCTGCTTGTCCCATACTGGGCTGACCATGATTTGGAACTCTTTCAGTGGCCTCCATTTCTGTTGGCTAGCAAGGTTTGCTAATATATTAATTTATTATGGAGGTTCTTCCTTGACCCTTTTAAAACCTAAAAATTGTTAGTCATGCCCTTTTTGTTTTGTAGATCCCAATAGCATTGGATATGGCAAAAGACAGCAAGGGAAGAGACCGAGATCTGAAAAAGAGATTGGCTGTAGACAATTATATGCACTGTGCAGTTCGTGAGTGTTATGCTTCTTGTAAAAATATCATAAATTTCTTGGTTCTTGGAGAACGTGAAAAAATGTGAGTTATATACTGTATGTAAAATTAGATCAATAGAGAACTAAATTTATTAGATGTGTCTTCCTATTTTCCTGATGGTTTGTTTTGTGCAGGGTTATTAATGATATTTTCTCGAAAGTTGATGAACATATAAGGAACGGAACTTTGATTAAAGAACTGACCATGAGGGCTCTTCCCAGCCTTTATGAACAATTTGTAGAGTTAATCAATTACTTGGTATCTTTTTACTGAAACTGAAGCTTTTGCATATAGCAGGTTAGTTAACAATAATATTGAGTCTTAATAGTCTTAACTGTTACAGTTGGCCAATAAGAAAGAGGATAAGGATCAAGTTGTCATTGTTTTGCTCAACATGCTGGAGATTGTAACCAGGGACATTATGGAGGATGAGGTTCCAAGGTACATTATGCGGCTGCTATTTCTTTAAATGTCATTATGTACAAGTCATTCTTATACTTCCATTATTTTCCTACAGTTTGCTTGATTCAAGTCACGGTGGATCTTATGGGCAACATGAGAGGATGACTCCCCTTGAGCAACAACGTCAGTTTTTCGGTCAGCTAAAGTTTCCAGTTATGCCTGAAACAGAGGCTTGGAAAGAAAAGGTGAGTTTCTTGTGCATAGTATCTTCTGTGGCAAACTCCGCTGTCTGAATTTTGGTATGTGGTATCTCTTCATGTAATTTGGTTTTTTTTTTTGTCATAATCTTTTTATATATTTTGTCTGTTAATAAAATATTCAATTGAATGCTGGACATAGGAGTGTTTATCAAAAAATTTATCATGGTCTGTAGATCAGAAGGCTCCATCTGTTGCTTACAGTGAAGGAGTCTGCTATGGATGTGCCAGCTAACCTAGAAGCTGGAAGACGCCTTTCTTTCTTCTCCAATTCTTTGTTCATGGACATACCTACTGCACCCAAAGTCCGAAATATGCTTTCTTTCTCGTAAGCTTTCTTCATGTAGAATTCCTGTAACCGTCATATTCTCCATGACTGCTGCATATAACACTGGCAACACTAACTTACTGCGATAGCTGACAGTATAACATGCACTTAATATAGAGTTCATTTATGCAAATTGATGTTTTTACTAATTTTGTTGTAGAGTCCTAACTCCTTACTACAAGGAAGCAGTTCTTTACTCCATCAATCACCTGGAAAAGCCAAATGAAGATGGGGTTTCTATCCTATTTTACTTGCAAAAGATCTTTCCAGGTTGGCCCTGCTGTATCTTTTATGTTTGCTTTGGTTTTTGGCTGTCCCCACTCTCCATCCACTGTTTTATCAAATGTGACCTAAAATAATGTATTATTGCAAATCTATGACTCCTTTCAGATGAATGGACGAACTTTCTTGAACGAGTTGGATGCACTAGCGAAGAAGAGCTTCGAGCAACGGAAGAACTGGAGGAAGAACTGCGTTTATGGGCTTCATATAGAGGCCAAACGTTGACCAAAACTGGTATGTATGCCCTCTCTGTCTCCTTGGAAGGTACTTGAAATTGTTACATCTAGTTTTGTATGACTAAGTTTGCTATTTTTTTTCCTTCTTTTTCTCCTTACCCGTTGAAAAAATAAAATCCTTCTATAAATTAGTTCGAGGGATGATGTATTACCAAAAAGCATTGGAGCTTCAGGCTTTCCTTGATATGGCAAAGGATGAAGGTGTGCTTCAATGCTAGGTTCATTAACTTGTGATACTTCATTTTGTGTGCATTAACACAATCTTCCTCTCCATGTTTTTTTTATTCAGATTTAATGAAAGGCTACAAGGCCATTGAATTGAATTGTGAGAAACAATCAAAGAGTGAAAGGTCATTATTGGCTCAGTGCCAGGCCATAGCTGATATGAAATTTACCTATGTGGTATCCTGCCAGCAATATGGAATTCATAAACGATCTGGTGATCGTCGTGCTGCAGATATATTGAAGCTCATGACAATGTATGAGAGTCAAATTTGACTTTACAGTGGTTATTGCTTTTATGAAAAGGATTTTAATTTTTATACTTTCCCTGTGATAGGTACCCATCTCTTCGTGTAGCTTACATTGATGAAGTTGAAGAAACTAGTAAAAATAAAACCAAAAGGACAGTTGAGAAAGTTTATTATTCAACTCTTGTCAAGGCTGCACTGATCAAGCCTATTGATTTTTCTGAGCCTATTCAAAATTTGGATCAGGTACAAATGTTATGCACCCTCAATGCGCAAATATTGTTTTTTGCTTATACTCTTACCTATAATCTTTGGTAACTGGAAGTTCTTCTTTAAAGGCCATCCTGGGGGATATCTTTCTAGGGTAGGTGGTTGGGTAGGATAGAAAGTCGGGGGCTTCAATAATGCTGCTTGCGATTTTTTAAATGGCTATGTTAGGTAGGAATGCTTTAAGGATTTAGTTTTAAATCTGCTAGAAGAAATTCATTTCTAGGGTCTTTCATCCTTAAATATCATTTTACAGGTTATTTATCGGATAAAGCTTCCTGGACCTGCAATTTTGGGTGAGGGGAAGCCAGAAAATCAAAATCATGCCATTATTTTTACCCGTGGAGAAGGCCTGCAAACAATAGATATGAATCAGGTATTATTTTTATTTCTCATTGCTATTCATTGGAACTTCAGTATCTTGTGTGGATAGTTAATATTCATTGAATAGGATAACTATATGGAAGAAGCCTTGAAAATGAGAAACTTGCTGCAAGAATTTCTTACCAAGCATGATGGCATGAGATATCCAACCATACTTGGACTTAGAGAGCATATATTCACTGGCAGGTACTTCAATCATTGTTCTTCCTAGGAAATAAAATTATGGGAGCATTGCTGTTGTATATTATGGTCACGGCTTCATTGTGATTGTGCAGTGTTTCATCCCTGGCATGGTTTATGTCAAATCAGGAGAATAGTTTTGTAACAATTGGGCAGAGATTATTGGCCAGCCCTTTGAAGTAAGATTCTTTATTTTGCTTTTCTCATAATATGTTCATGGATTTTGTTTCATTGATATTCTGAAATTATCATGTTCATGCATCATTTTGTGACCACATTTGCCTGGATTGTGGGTTGGGTATGATTCTAAACCAGGCGGTCTTCTTAACCTTCGGCATCATAATAATAAATTATGTACTTGAAATGCTTACTTTTGGGATAAAGATTTTGATGATGATGATTATGACCTTGTGGGTTTGGCATGGATTAATGCTTCCCAGTTTGTGGGACTTACATGGGACTTTGATTATGTAACTTGTGCACACTTGCTGAAAAATCACCATGGTGATATTCGTGCTCCGTAGAATGTGACATATCTGGATGTCTCATTCTAAAGTAGGTGTTTATGTAAATATATGTTGTGATTTTGCCACTATTCCATTTATTTCTAACATGGTGAGCAACAATTTTCAATTGCTGTCAGAGTTCGGTTCCACTATGGTCATCCAGATGTATTTGATAGACTGTTTCATCTGACTAGAGGGGGTGTCAGCAAAGCGTCTAAAGTCATCAACTTGAGCGAGGACATATTTGCAGGCACTTCTTTAGCCTTTCGTCTTTAAATTGATGAGTATTTGCTCGTTTTACTGCTGATTGAGCATCTAAACTATATCTCTTTGCCCTGCAGGTATTAATTCTACATTACGCGAAGGAAATGTCACTCATCATGAATATATACAAGTTGGAAAGGGAAAGGATGTGGGCCTTAACCAGATTGCTATGTTTGAGGCAAAGATAGCTGATGGGAATGGTGAACAGACATTGAGTCGCGACATATATCGCCTTGGGCATCGGTTTGATTTTTTCCGGATGCTGTCCTGTTATTTTACTACAATTGGCTTCTATTTTAGCACCTTGGTATGTATTTGATGCACTTCTTCTCTACATATTAATATATTATTGATGCTTGTCTGATGTGCTCTCGTTTGTTGGTTGGCAGTTAACTGTCCTCTCGGTCTATGTGTTTCTGTATGGCCGCCTTTATCTCGTCCTTAGTGGACTTGAAAAAGGATTAAGTACTCAGCCAGCAATTCGAGATAATCAAGCTCTTCAAGTGGCTCTTGCTTCTCAGTCCTTTGTTCAAATTGGGTTCTTGATGACCTTGCCTATGGTGATGGAAATCGGTTTAGAAAATGGCTTTCGTAATGCATTTACTGATTTTGTATTGATGCAATTACAGTTAGCGCCTGTATTTTTCACATTTTCTCTTGGAACAAAGACACACTATTATGGTAGGACATTGCTCCATGGGGGAGCACATTATAGAGGTACAGGACGTGATTTTGTCGTTTTCCATGAAAAGTTCGCGGACAACTATCAGCTCTATTCTCGCAGCCATTTTGTGAAGGGGTTTGAGCTTTTGATTCTCCTTCTTGGGTACCACATTGTAGGCTCTTCATTTAAAAGCACAGTTGCATATATCTTGATCACTGTATCAACATGGTTCATGGTGGGGACATGGCTTTTTGCCCCTTTCATCTTCAATCCGTCCGGCTTTGAGTGGCAAAAGATTGTCGATGACTGGACACATTGGAATAAATGGATCAATAATCACGGAGGGATTGGCGTGTCTCCAGAAAAAAGTTGGGAATCCTGGTGGGAAACAGAGCAAGATCATCTCCGTCATTCTGGGAAGCTTGGTATCACAGTGGAGATATTGTTGGCATTGCGTTTCTTCATCTTTCAGTATGGGCTTGTGTATCACCTCTCATTTACAAGGAAAACCCAAAGTTTTCTGGTACGCATCTTTTGCTTTATGATTTATGATGATATTTACAAACCTCAAATAAACATCTTTTTAAATTGCTTTTTAATTAGGTTACTATGTTGATTGACTGTCACTGGATTTTCAGGTATATGGAGCTTCATGGGTGATCATCATTGTAGTGTTGTTGGTGCTGAAGGTAAGTTGGAAGAAGTCATCAAAAACCATATTAGTCTTGATCAGCCAATTAAGACAAAAGCTTCATATCATATTTTTTTTAAAACTATTTTGTTGTACTCTGACAGGCCAATTCTGTTGGAAGGAGACGATTTAGTGCAGACTTCCAACTTGTGTTTCGGCTTATAAAGGGTCTCATATTCATCACATTTCTTTCTATTATCATTGTCCTGATCGCCCTTTCTCATATGACTCTACGAGATATCGTCGTCTGCATTCTTGCTTTCATTCCAACTGGATGGGGTTTGCTATTGGTGAGTGCATGATTCAGTCATCACCTTTTCGTTCATCGTACTTTTAATTCTTTTCTTTGTTTCTCTTTTTTTGTCCCTACGTGTACAGTTGCATATTATTTGCTAGAAGAATGCTGGTTCTTGATAATAAGTTTTTTTTTTTTTTTGTTTCTTCTTCTATAGATTGCGCAAGCATTGAAGCCGCTGGTGAAACAAACTGGATTTTGGGGATCGGTACGAACACTTGCCCGTGGTTATGAAATGATCATGGGTTTGCTTTTATTCACCCCTGTTGCATTACTGGCATGGTTTCCATTTGTTTCCGAATTCCAAACACGTATGCTGTTCAACCAAGCATTTAGCAGAGGTCTGCAGATCTCCCGTATCCTTGGTGGACCAAGGAAGGACAAGGATCGCTCTTCAAAAAGCAAGGACTAACACTTCACAGATCAGCCTCTCACCGATATAGTGAGATATACACACACACACACATATTTTCCTCCTGTCAGTAACTTATAACTTTCACTGAGGATAATCATTTTTATATCTGTGTATTACTGTATAGATGGTTCACATATATGTGTCTTTGTGTGGAAGGGCGGAGCCAGGAAGTGAGGGGTGGGTTATTGCATTTTGGTTTGCTCAAAAAAAGTTAGCGGATAAACTTTTTTTTAGGGTTACTTTACAACAATGCAACTTATTAAAATGATATTAGCGATGAACATCATCTTAATGTTTTGTCTCATAAAAGGTTAACATAAATACATATTAAAATTGATGAAAATTAATCAAAGATCATATAAGACGAAATAATATGTAAATATTGTTATGTATTGTTGTTTAGATATACACATAATATATATATATAAAGTATTATATTTGGTTAAGATATATATAAACATGTATATATGTGTGTGTGAAGTATATACCTTGAGTATATTTTTTAGGCTTTGTGTGGTAGTTTTTTGTTATTGGCTTAAATTGGTTCGTAAAGTATTGGTTGAGGTGGGTTTGTTTTGTATTGGCTTGAAACCATGTGTGGGAGTTTTAGAAATTAATGATTGGCTAGGTTTAAAACCATGTGTGGGAGTTTGAGACATCATTGGTTTTGATTGTTTCATTTAACATACAATTACTCACATACCCTTTATTACAAACACATTTTTACTTCCTATGTAATTAGAAAAATAGCAAGAATTGGAAGTAATAAAAATTCACAAAACAACAAAACAAACCCAAGAAAAGATTGAGTCAACAGGACCTGAAAAATATTCAATCTCGCAAAATAAAGCTCGACATAATCATATAATAATTGGAACAAGTTTATAAATAGCGACATAATGTCAATATGGTCATGTCTACTTGGCAAAATCATCCAAAAGATAACCTGTGAAATGCAAAATTACAATCACCAAATAAAACTTGTAACACACTGCTTGAATAGATGGAGGATAGTTCTTAGGAAAATGGAGGAGAGTTGTAGGCGAAATAGAGGAGAGTATTACCTAGAAAGAGCCGCGAGGGGTCTTCGCAAAATGGAGCTGCGGTTGCTGTGCGACTATCTGATATGTGAGAAATTGATGTTGTATTGTGTTGGTAGGGCTAAGGGCAAAGTTGACATATGATTTGTAAGGTGAGGGTATATTTGGATATTAATTTTTAAACCAACAAGAACCCACCGATTTGGTGGGTTGTAAAAGTGGATCAAAACCTTCATTAATTGGTTTCCCTTGTTTTTTAAAACCAATCATTTAAAATGTTAAAAAAAACTATCACACATGATTAAAGTGAATCAAAACTAAACAAAACAATGAAAACCAATGAAATCTTAACTCCCACACAAGGCCTTATAAAAAAAATTAGGTGTGAGCTGCAGACTAGTGCAGCTCCCTTGTCTCCGCCATTGTCTGTGTGATTAATATATAAGTTTTTTCCAAGAGCAATGAAGACTATATCCCTTCCCACCTTGCTGCAGGCGTGGTGGGTTTCTCAAAGACTAGTTTTCGATAGGTTTGTAAATTGACTCTCGAGGTTGTTTGACTCAGGAATTGGCAACTTTGATCGCTACGATGAGAGTAGGTGCGGTGTTCTGTGGGCTTTTCTATTATGCTAGATGGGCACACTCTTCTTTCTTTTAACAAAGGGTAAGTGGATGGGGAGACTCGAATTCAAAACCTCTATACATGAGTGTCAATTGAGTTATTCGTGGTTTCTCTAGACAAGCCCACTTTGATACTGTAAGTTAGGGTTTAAATAATAAATTTTGGTAAGATAAACCATATCATAAGCGCAAGATGCTAATACAAATTTACAATAAAATCACAAATAATCTCATATTTGGAAATACCATTTGGCCTAGTAGTTATTATCATAATGAGTTAAAGTTAAGGATACAATTGTGCCTGGTTGTCAACTGTATCCATTTAGAACTACAAACACCAAGTCTCATGCCCCGCCAAATTATTGGGTGACAAATACATCTTTAAGATAATAATTAAATCGAATATTTTTACAACGGGTGAGTACTCTTATGATCATACCCAAAGATAATTTAATTTTGCATTTAGGTATTGTCCATTTCAATGTACCTTTATGGGCACCACCAACTATGCCCTTTGTTAGGTGACAAACACACCTTTAAGATAATAATTACGTCTCAAACCGAATATTTTTACAGTGGCTGAGTGCTCTTATGATCATACCAAAGATGGTTTAATTTTGCATCTAGGTATTGTGCGTTCCGGGGCACCTCTATGGACTGAATAGTAAAATATGTATTCACTCTCCATAACTAAAGAGGTTATGGGTTCTAACAGTGGGAAGGTGGAAAAATAAGAATATTTTTCAAATAAAATCGTG